>NC_056741.1:1533356547-1533446547 GCF_019279795.1 Protopterus annectens | reverse complement strand
TATAAATATTTTTTTGTTGATGAAGCTTTATATAGCTACAAATTGGTTAGAACCAGATAAGACATCATGGGATAATTTTAAACTTGTGGCGATAAGGCATATATTAGCACATAAATTACTCTTGAAACAAAATAACAAAAATATTAATAACCCAAAAATCTGGGAACAGGTTTTTAATATTATACTAGCATAATACTGTTATTATGAATGTATTAAGTTTTGGTTATATATTTGGAGGGAATATTGTATTTTAACTGTGTATTATCTGTATTGACTCAAATTATTTCTATGGTCTTTCTTTTTTTCCTTTTTTTTGGAATAATGTCAATTTTCATATGGAAGCATTTTATGTAGATATTGTATATCATTTTGATGGTAGTAGTAGTGAACTATGTGTTTGATTTTTATTGTGTATGGAAAATATCTAACAATAAAAATTTATTATGGAAAAAAAAAAAGAAAACAGTTTAGAGTTTATTTTCATCAAGCTGAATGTTAGCAATCTGATTTCTTCTGACACATTATCTCCAAGCTGAATGAAAATAATCTTAGTCCTTCTGTGAGTTTTAAACCAAGCTGAACGAAAGCAGTTTGTGTTTTTCTGAGCTGCTGAACTGTAAAGCATTTCAGCTTGTTTCTCCTGTCTTATCCTAAAAACCTCATTAACACCTGTAGTGTTTGATTGTAAAAAGCCATGGACCGTTGTTTTGTATGTACTCTCTGGAGGTAATTAACATCAGCTTTGTGACAGTATCTGTGTATGTAGTATCTACTACAAGTGACTAGCACCTGCTCTAGAACCTGCTAGAAAGCAATAGGAAGCCTTAAACTGATACAAGCAGTCAGCTCTCCTTGTTAATAAGGAGAAATTAATCGTAGGCACTAAACAGCCTATAATTGCAAAGTAGCTTGCTAGGGTAAGGGAAAACAGCTCCTGTACTTTACAAAAATAGCACCAAACCAGGCATGTCCAATGGTCAGCTTCCGGTGATTTCTCCTGTCCACCTGGTGAAACTGGGCATACTGGGGCAATGCAGCAATTGTCTCATGTACACAGACAACACTCTCCTCCTACCACCCAACACTACAACCTGTGAGAGATGCACTTACATAGCCAAACTGGAAGCAAAGCTCTTTCCACCCAAGATTGTGCTAGACAGTCAAGAGGAGAAGGTTAACACCTGCACTGCACCTCAAGCAACACATTGCCCTTCTAAACCCATACCACCAACACCCACACATAGCAAAACTAAATCCACAAATGCAGAGGCCCTTAACTGTAACCTGCCCAAGCAACAAGGACCTCCAAAGCTGAAACGCAAACAAACACCAATCACAACCAAAGTGTCACATAGCTCACAACACCAGTGTGCCACCCAGCAACAGCCCCTAAGGCAAGACAATGTACCTAATACTTTAGTCATAGGTGACTCTATAATCAGGCACACTGATGTCCCACTCAACAGGCTGAACAAGGAGAAAATGACAGTCAGCTACCTGTCGGGTGCCAGGATCTGCCACATAACACATGCACTCAAGTCACTCCACAGCAAGTACAAATTTGACTCTGTCATTGTCCATGTTGGAGTGAATGACTTGAGACGTACCTCCCTGGACTACATGAAAAGAGACATGGAAGAGCTCTCGGATCATGTGGCCCAGGCAGGTATGACCCTAGCCCTGAGTAGCATCCTGCCTTCGCCCAGAATGATACCACCATATAAGGACAAAAGGATTGACTTCAACAATTGGCTAAGTTTCTGGTGTCATTCAAAGGGGATCCAGTATCTGTCTGCCTGGGACGACATGATCAACAGACCACGATGCTTTGCCAGAGATGGTCTGCACCTGTCGCCCCTGGGATTCAGGTTACTGGCTAAGGCTCTTGCCACCCCTATAGTGCCTTTTTTAGGGAAAGTTCAAAGGACAAAACCACCACCGTAACAGGTACAAACATGCAAAATCTGAAGGTAATGCTACTCAATGCTAGAAGTCTAAACCTCAAAATGCCCTCTCTCAAGGCACTCCTAAAAATGAAGAGCATCGATATCTGTGCAGTAACTGAGACCTGGTTCAAGGCTCCAGAGAACGCCCTTGCAATACCAGGCTACAACTCTTACCACACTTTTCGGCCACCAAACCAGGATTTTAATACTAAAGGTGGAGGAGTGTCCATATTCATCAAGGATATTCACACCACCAGGCTATTTGCCCAACACAATGCGTCTGAAATTCTATAGGTGCAACTAACACTAGGTAAGACTGGAATCCAAATTGTACCTTGCTACAGATCCCCCACTATGCCCCAAGATTCTCACTGCACCTTTCTAAACATAATGGAAAATATTAAGATACAACCAAACACTCTAATACTGGGTAACTTCAACTACCCTGCCATTAACTGGTAAAACTACTCGTGTACCAACACCTTTGCCCAACGGTTCTTGGAATTCATAAATTCCAATGCCTTGGATCAACTAATCAATTTTCCCACCAGGGGCTCCAATATCCTAGACCTGGTCATTACCAACATGGAAGTCGATGCTCCACACCTATGGTCACCCCCTCATTGGTCAGATCAGACCATAAGCTAATCACCCTTAACATCCACATCCAACCTCCAAATCCCAGTAAGACAACCTCCATAGAAAATTTCTCCAAAGCCAACTTCATGCTACTCAAGTCAGAAGTAACAAATTTCATGACACCCATGCAGACAGGAACTGAAAGTTCAACTGCTGAGTCCTACACTAATGCACAGCACGAGCACATCCACTCATGCATGAATTGTGCCATCCAAAAATAGAACCAAGATGCTCTCCTCCAAAAAAATGAAGCCAATCTGGTGGTTCCCTACCATAAACAAGCTTTACAACAAAAGGAAGAAACTGTTGCAGAAAAGAGGAAAATCCCAGGATGCAAAAAACTTCCTTACCAGCCTCAGTAAGAAGATGAGATCCCTCATAAAATCCTCCAAAGCTAGTTATAAAATAAAATTGCCAAAGATTCCAAAGACAACCACAAGGCATTTCAAAGACAACCACAAGGCATTCTATAACTATGTCAAGAATCTAAATGGCAATGCTCAGATCTGCTCTGAGCTACAACAGAATGGCATTAAATATACTGATCCCAAGGATATTGCCAATATCCTGGCAGATCGATTCAGTGCCAACTTCACCCCCTAAATAACCCATCTCAATACCGGAAGATTGCCAAATTCCAGTAATAATGGCCACACAGGAAAAAATGCACTCTCCAAAGCTAAGAATACAGCATCCATGGGACCAGATGACATCCCGGGCTGTGTACTACATGAACTACAAAATGAACTGGCACCTCACCTAAGTGTCATGTTTAATCATAGCCTCACCACAGGCTTCATGCCCACTGAGTGGCGCACAGCTACAGTTATCCCACACCACAAGGGGGAATCCACTTTGGATCCCAGGAACTTCTGCCCCATCAGTCTGAAGAGCCTGATCTGCAAGGCCATGGAATGTATTATCATGGAACTTATAAACAAAGACATTGGCAACCTTCAAACACTGGACCCCACCCAGTTTGGGTTCATGAAGGGCCAATCTTGTCTCCTGAACCTGATTGACTTCCTTGAATCAGTCTCCAGAGCCATGGACGAGGGTAAGGCGGTCCACACAGCCTATCTGGACCTCACCAAGGCCTTTGACAACATCCCCCACTCTGGAATCATAGATAAACTTACTAAGCTGGGCATTAATCCCTATGTCACTCGATGGGTTGCCAACTGGCTTACTGACAGAACCCACACTGTAAAAGTAGCTGCCTCCAAATCCAGCTCCAGACAAGTGACAAGTGGAGTACCTCAGGGTTCAGTCCTGGGACCACTCTTGTTTGGCATCTACTTCTCTGAAGTACAGGCCAATACTAAGGGACTCTGGCTAACAAAGTCCACAGATGACTGCAAACTGGGAACCATTATTGAATCTCCAAATGATGTGGATACTCTACAAAAGGGCCTTACAGAAACAGATGCTTGGTGCCAGAGCCATGGGCTCAAGCTCAGTGCAAGAAATGTATAGTTATCCCCTTTGGGAAAAAAACATGTACCAGTGAATTACCACATAGGTGGCAGTACACTAAACATCGAAAGAGTGATAAGAGACTTAGGGACACAGGTTGACACTGGTCTCACCTTCGATAACCACATCGCCACAACAGTTTGAAAATCCATCTATGTGGCACACCTCATCACTAAGGGCTTTTCATCCAGAAAAAAGAAGGTTATTGTCCCACTGTACTCATCCCTCATTAGACCCATTATAGAATACAATGCCCCACTTGGTATTTACCTCTCAAGAAACCTGCAACATCTGGAAAGGCCACAGAAATACCTCACTAAAAGAATCACAGGCCTAAAGCAGATGCCCTATGCTGACCACCTTAAAAATCTTCAGCTATACTCTGTCGTATATCGTCTACTCAGAGGCAATCTCTGCTTAACATACAAGGCCATGTCAAACTCAGAGCTGTTGGAAATGCTACACTTAAACAAATCCCAATCCCTCAGAGCCACACGCTCCAGGGGATCTAAACCTTGTCATCACAATAAATAAAACATGCTGGAGGGATAGGTTCCTGACCCAGAGACTCCCCAGACTCTGGAATAGACTGCCCATACATGTCAAGCAGAGCACCTCTTTGGCCCTCTTCAAAAGGAACCTTGACGATTGGATGGGTTCATAGGTTCATAGGTTTATACTAGGCTATCTGCCCTAGGGCATTTATAAGCCTAGCCAGAGTGTGTTTGGCTTTTGCCACCCATTTTAAATTAGTTTTGCTATGCCCTTTTTTGAGGTTAGTATACTGTGCCTCTGTCTAACAGTGACACAGAAGTGATAGCCGGGGTAAACCTACGATCTCCCATCCACTCATCAAGATTCCTCTTGAAGAGAGTCAATGTGGGACTCTGCCTAACCTGGACTGGGATTTTATTCCAGAGTGAAGGGAGCCTCTGGGTTATGAATCTGTCCCTCCAGCATGTCCTATTTATTTCAGTGCTGAGGTTCAAGTCTCTCGAGCGCATAGCTCGATGGGATTTGGATTTTCTGAGGTGCAGCATGTCCATTAATTCCGGGTTGGACATGGCTTTATACTTCAGGCAAAGATCACCTCTGTGCAGGCGGTATGCCACTGAGTAGAGCTGGAGTTTCTTTAACCGGTCAGCATATGGCATCTGTTTGAGCCCCTTGATCCTCTTGGTGAGGTACTTTTGGGGTCTTTCCAGTTGCTGCAGGTGTCTAGTAAGGTACATCCCAAAAGGGGCATTCTACTCAATTATGGGCCTGATGAGGGATGAGTAAATAGGCACGATGACCTCCCCTGATCTAGATGTGAATCCCTTCATGATTAGGTGGGCTATATAAAATGTTTTTCTAACCACTTTGGCCACGTGGTTGTCAAATGAGAGATTGCTATCAACTTGGGTTCCCAGGTCCCTAATGACTTCTTCTGTACTTAATGGATTACCACCTATGTGGTAATTTGTGGGCACTTTGTTTTTGCCAAAGGGGATGACTATACACTTTTTGGCATTTAGCTTGAGGCCATGGCTCTGGCACCAGTTGTCTGTTTCTATGAGGCCATTTTGGAGGATGCTTGTGTCGGCTGGAGAGTCGATTATGGCACCCAGTTTGCAGTAATCTGTGAACTTGGTCAGCCACAGTCCTTCCGTGTTGGCCTGTACCGCCGAGAAATATATACCGAACAAGAGAGGTCCCAGGACAGAGCCTTGTGGGACGCCACTTGTAACTGGTTTGGAGTCTGAAATGGCTCCAGCAATTCTAACCATGTGGGTTCTGTCCTTGAGCCAGTTTGCAACCCATCTACTGACATAGGGGTTTATATTTAAGCTGGTGAGCTTATCTATAATGCCCGAGTGGGGTATTGTATCAAAGGCTTTTGCGAGGTCTAGGTAGGCTGTGTGGACCACCTTCCCCTCGTCAATGGCCTTGGTGACTGTTTCAAAGAAATCGACCATGTTTAAGAGACAGGATCTGCCCTTGACAAAGCCAAACTGGGTAGGATCCAGTGTCAGTAGGTCCCCAATATCTTTATTTATGAGGTCCATGATGATCCTTTCCATAGCTTTGCAGACCAAGCTAGTTAGGCTTATGGGGCGATAGTTGCCAGGATCCGTTGAGGCACCACCTTTGTGGAGAGGGACCACTGTTGCTGTACGCCACTCTTTGGGTACATATCCTGTAGTAAGGCTGAGATTGAACAGTAGTTTTATGTTTGGGTTTAGCTCTTCTTGGAGATCATGTAGGACGCAGCCCGGGACACCGTCAGGTCCCATTGATGCTGTGCTTTTTGCTTTGGAGACGGCGGCTCTTACCTGAGCATCTGAGATGTCAGGGGGGCAGCACTCTGTTGGGATAGATATTTGCCCTTTTGGTGAGGAAGGGGGGGGAGAAGTTTGCACTGAACCTGTCAGCTAGGATGTTGGCAATGTCTGTGGGTTTGGTGTATTTTTTGTCATTTTGGACTAATTCTGAGCATATCTGGGAATTCCCACCCAGGTTCCTAACATAACTAAAGAAAGCCTTGTGATTATTCTTAGTGTCCTGTGCAATTTTTCTCTCGAAGCTGGCCTTAGACGATTTTACGTGCGCCCATAGTTTTTTGCTAATACTGATCAGAGATGCCTTCCCTTTTTGGGATTTTGCTCTATCATGTAGTAGCTTCCTCCTTCTATTGTATAGTTTGTTTATGGCTGGGGTCCACCAGACAGGACGCCTGCCTTTGGAGGATTGGGTCTTGGTTTTATTTGGGATTGCATGATCCATGCATTCCTGAAGGTGTTCATAGAATGCATTTATAAAGGATTCTGCGGTCTGGACCGTATTTTCCACAGGCCTGGCGGCTTTGAAGGATTCCACCTCGGTTTTGAGGCGTGTGAAATTTGCTTTAGAGAAGTTTTTCACTGTGGTTTTCTTGGCAGGGGGTGGGGTTGGGATGTGAATATCCAGTGAGATTAGTTTATGGTCTGATCTTACCAGTGAGGGATACACTTCTGGTCTGGAGCATAGTGTCTCCATGTTGGTGATGATCAGGTCCAGTATGTTTTCCCCTCTTGTGGGAGTGGTAACAAGTTGTTCCATAGCATTTGAGTTTATAAATTCTAGGAACCTTTGGGCTAGGGTGTTGGAGCTAGAGTAATGCTCCCAGTCTATATTTGGGTAGTTGAAGTCGCCCAATATAATGGTGTTTGGAGAGACTTCATAATTTCCAGTATTCTCAGGAAGGCCGAGTGGGGTTCCTGGGTTTGGGAGGGTGGTCTGTAGCAGGCTATAAACTGGAAGGCAGTTTTACCCACTGTTAGTTGCACATGGATAGTCTCTGATGCTTCGTGCTGTGCCACCAACCTGGAGGTGTGGGTATCTTTGACGAATATTGATACTCCCCCCTCCTTTTGTGGTTCGGTCCAAGTTTTGGGGCCAAAAAGCATGGTATGAGGTATAACCTGGTAGTGCTGGGGTGCTCTTGGGAGCCTTGAATCAGGTTTCTGTGACTGCACAGATATCGATGTTCTCCATGCTAAGGAGAGTTTCGAGTGCGTGCATCTTGAGGTTTAGACTTCTGGTGTTGAGTAGCATTAGTCTTAGTTCTTATCCCTTGTGATACCTATGGAGGTGGGTTTGTCTTTTGAGCCTTGCCTAAAAAAGGCACTATGAGGGTAGCAAGAGCCTTTGCCAATATCCGAAAGCCCAGGGGTGACAGGTACAAGCCGTCCCTAGCGAAGCATCGTGGCTTGTCGAGCATGTCATCCCAGGCTGACAGGCATTGGATCCCCTTTGAATGACACCAGTACTTAAGTCAATTGTTGAAACTGATCATCTTGTCTTCATATTGTGGCATCATTCTTGGTGAGGGTAAGATGCTACTCAAGGTCAGGGTCATACCGGCCTGGGCTACATGCTCAGAGAGCTCCTCTATGTCTCTTTTCATGTAGTCCAGGGAGGTACGTCTCAGGTCATTCACACCAGCATGGACAATGACTGAGTCATATTTGTACTTGCCTTGGAGTGACCTGAGTGCTTGTGTTATGTGGTGGATCCTAGCGCCCGACAGGCAGCTCACCGTGACCTTCTCCTTGTTCAGCCTGGTGCGCGGGACGTCAGTGTGCCTGACGATAGAGTCACCTATCACAAGTGTATCAGATGTGTTGTTTAGCCTTAAGGACTGTGACTGTTTGGCACACTGGCTTTGTGAGCTATGTGTTGCACGTGTTTTGTTTTGGGGTAGCGGTTGCTTGGGTGTCTGCTTTGGAGGTCTCTGCTGCTTAGGCAGATTTTTATTTAGAGCCTCCGAGTATGTTTTTGTGTGTTTATGTGTTTGGTTTGCTGTCGTGGTAGGTCTATGTGAGACTGGAATTGTAGTGAGTGTGGTTTCCTTTTCCTCCTGACTGGTTACGCCAGTACTGAGTTGAGAGAGCTTAGCCTCCAGTTTGGCTATATGGTTGCATCTCTCACATGTGTTGGAATTTGTTGGTAGGAGGAGAGGGTTGTCTGTGTACATGAGGCAGTTGTAACATTGCCTCAAGATTCCCAGATTCACCAGCTGGACCGGAGAGGAGATTGACAACTGACCTTTGGACATGCTAGAATAGTATTGGGAATTCCTTTATAATTGAAAAAAGGGCCAATGGGGAACAAGGTACTCAAGGGGAGTTTGTGAGGGTGTAGTGCTTTTAATTTTTTAGTGCTGACTTATATAATTGCTTTAGTGAGCAAGTGCCAGGTAATTTAAATGCAATGTGTTACAGGAAACTTAAATGCAAAAATGACAAACAGTAACTTTCTTGGGAGAAATGGGAGAAAGGAAATTCACCCCAGGGATCACGTCAGTCACCCTGCTAGACAGGGGTCCAGCGAAGTAGATAGTGTGGGAAGAAATAGCCAGGGAATTGTTATGGCTAGGCTTGTATATGCCCTAGGGCTGATAGCCTAGAACCAACCTATGAACCTACATGCTGTAGTCCCCAGCACTTGAAGACAATTTTCTTGCTGCCAGGGACTCTGGTGAATTTTAGCTCACACTGCCTTTCACTCATGCTCAAACTCAAATACATGTTTGGATAAGGTGTGGCTGTCAAGGGAGAAATAACATAGCTGCCACAATTCACTCAAACAAAGTAGCCATGCTCAAGCAAGGTAAGTCTGCTAGCCAGAGGGAAAGAGTGCGAGGGGTGGGAGCATAAAGGGTTTCAGGCTTTGGGTTTAGGATGGGAAAGGGGAATTTTAGGGCTATGGGGCAATCTGAGAATTTAGGTTTAGGAAGTAGGAAGGGTATTTAAGGTTTAGGGAAGGAATTTACGGTTAGGGAATTAAGACTTGAGTTTTAAGGTTAGGGAGTAATTAGGGACTTTGGTTTAGGTTGGGGAAAGTGAAGTTTTAGGTTTAGGGAGTTATTGGGGACTTTAGGGTTAGGGTGGGAAATGCTACAGTTAGGAATTGGGACCAGGTGCAAGTTTTAGAGCTAGGATTCTGGTGGGGCTGTGCAGTGCAATAGGGTTGAGTGATGGGAGGGCTAGGTAATTAACTAGGATCGGGCTAGTAGGAGTGAGAAAGTGTGGCATGAGCTACTCGCATGTGAGCAGTTTTAGTAGTTTGATCGCTCAAGCTATCTGATTATCTCCACAGAAGCTGTGCTCCATACAAATGCAACACTACAGATCCTTGTGTCAAGTCAAAAAGATGCCCACTTAATTTGTGACAGCAACTCCAGTTATAAGACAACCTGTCTTTCTTAACTGTAACTCATTAATAGTCCAGCAAGTTTGTTAGTTAGCATTATGCTATCAAAGGGGTTGTATTAAAGATCTTCACATGAGCCAGAAGCTGACAAGTCATAAAACCTCTGGACTCTTTCATATTGCATACAGTTAGTAATCTGAAAATGTGTGCAGTATTTAGAATTATTACATTTTCTGAAAAGTAAAAAAAATGGTAAATGGTAAAGCACAGAGGACTTGACAGGAAGGTAGTAAGGCTAGTATTATCAGAAGGTAATTAGTTATTATACATTTTGGGTGAGATGGTACATGAATCTAGTTGAAGGAATACCCAGGGTACTATTATCGGTTTCTAATCACTTTTAAAATTCACCTTATTTATTTCTGTGGGAGAACCTGTCCCTTAATATCCATGGAGAGCCACTTTTCAGAGTGTTTCTGAGCTAATCGTCAGATAGTTAATTACTGGCTTTTCTAAAGAAAAGATAACAATTATGTCCCTGTATACCTGTTATAAATGCACTAAACTTGCATGTCTGCATTAGTCAACTAGATAATAATTAAAAATCTGTATATTTAAGCAGCAAAAATATTTTCAAGTATTACTGTTGTGCTGTTTACCTGCAAGTACTGTGTTAAAGACAAATAACTGTAGTGTAATACTAATAGTTGATGCATTTATTTATTAATTGATTAATTCTTTAATTAATTACTGTTTAAGAACTGGTTAGATCTGCTGTTTGTCAAACTCCTTTTTGTCCATGACAAAGATCCATAAGGGCAACAGTTCAGTACATCAAAAATTCAGAAATATCACATTATTTAGAAAAACAATCTGTTTACGATGCAGGTAGAAAAAGACATGCAGATTTACAACAAATATTTTGAGAAGGCAAATATTTACAATGTAGACAGAAAATGTCAGTTGCAAATTTGCAAACAATATTTTGAATGCATGAATGCACAGAATTTGGCAATGACAACTTCATTCAGTTGTAAGTCTACAGTATATAATGGTAAACACTTTATGCTTTACAGGTCCCAGTACAAACAAATATTCACAAACATCACATTTGTTAAAAAACAGTACAATATTCACAATACTGTTTTTAAAATAAAAGCAGGAAGAACAAAAAAAAGCATCTCGGAGAAGGTAAAACTCACTACAGCATATTTCCCTTTGGCAAGGCTATGTTGAGTAAGAGGTGTGGGATATACTTTGGGAACTGGATGCAGAAATGTAAAGCTGTGTAATATTAAACAAATGGCATGCAGGTAGACATGTACCATTTAGCTATATGTAATATTAAACAAATGACATGCAGGTAGACATGTACCATTGAGTTATATGTAATATTAAACAAATGACATGCAGGTAGACATGTACCATTGAGTTATATGTAATATTAAACAAATGACATGCAGGTAGACATGTACCATTGAGTTATATGTAATATTAAACAAATGGCATGCAGGAAGACATGTACCATTGAGTTATATGTAATATTAAACAAATGACATGCAGATAGACATGTACCATTGAGTTATATGTAATATTAAACAAATGGCATGCAGGTAGACATGTACCATTGAGTTATATGTAATATTAAACAAATGACATGCAGGTAGACATATACCATTGAGTTATATGTAATATTAAACAAATGACATGCAGGTAGACATGTACCATTGAGTTATATGTAATATTAAACAAATGGCATGCAGGTAGACATGTACCATTGAGTTATATGTAATATTAAACAAATGACATGCAGGTAGACATGTACCATTGAGTTATATGCAATATTAAACAAATGACATGCAGGTAGACATGTACCATTGAGTTATATGTAATATTAAACAAATGACATGCAGATAGACATGTACCATTGAGTTATATGTAATAGTGAACAAATGACATGCAGGTAGACATATACCATTGAGTTATATGTAATATTAAACAAATGACATGCAGATAGACATGTACCATTGAGTTATATATAATATTAAACAAATGACATGTAGATAGACATGTACCATTGAGTTATATGTAATAGTGAACAAATGACATGCAGGTAGACATGTACTATTGAGTTATATGTAATATTAAACAAATGACTTGCAGGTAGACATTTACCATTGAGTTATATGTAATATTAAACAAATGGAATGCAGGTAGACATGTACCATTGAGTTACATGTAATATTGCACAAATGACATGCAGGTAGACATGTACCATTGAGTTATATGTAATTTTGAACAAATGACATGTAGGTAGACATGTACCATTGAGTTATATGTAATATTGAACAAATGACATGTAGGTAGACATGTACCATTGAGTTACATGTAATCTTGAACAAATGACATGCAGGTAGACATGTACCATTGAGTTATATGTAATATTGAACAACTGACATGTAGGTAGACATGTACCATTGAGTTATATGTAATCTTGAACAAATGACATGCAGGTAGACATGCACCATTGAGTTATATGTAATCTTGAACAAATGACATGCAGGTAGAAATGTACCATTGAGTTATATGTAATATTAAACAAATGACATGCAGGTAGAAATGTACCATTGAGTTATATGTAATATTAAACAAATGACATGCAGGTAGAAATGTACCATTGAGTTATATGTAATATTAAACAAATGACATGCAGGTAGAAATGTACCATTGAGTTATATGTAATATTAAACAAATGACATGCAGGTATACGTACCATTGAGTTATACGTAATCTTGTACAAATGACATGCAGGTAGACATGCACCATTGAGTTATATGTAATCTTGAACAAATGACATGCAGGTAGAAATGTACCATTGAGTTATATGTAATATTAAACAAATGACATGCAGGTAGACATGTACCATTGAGTTATATGTAATATTAAACAAATGGCATGCAGGTAGACATGTACCATTGAGTTATATGTAATATTAAAGAAATGACATGCAGGTATACGTACCATTGAGTTATATGTAATATTAAAGAAATGACATGTAGGTAGACAAGTACCATTGAGTTATATGTAATATTAAAGAAATGACATGTAGGTAGACATGTACCATTGAGTTATATGTAATCTTGAATAAATGACATGCAGATAGACATGTACCATTGAGTTATATGTAATATTGAACAAATGACATGCAGGTATACGTACCATTGAGTTATATGTAATATTAAACAAATGACATGCAGGTAGACATGTACCATTGAGTTATATGTAATCTTGAATAAATGACATGCAGATAGACATGTACCATTGAGTTATATGTAATATTGAACAAATGACATGCAGGTATACGTACCATTGAGTTATATGTAATATTAAACAAATGACATGCAGGTATACGTACCATTGAGTTATATGTAATATTAAACAAATGACATGCAGGTAGACATGTACCATTGAGTTATATGTAATTTTGAATAAATGACATGCAGATAGACATGTACCATTGAGTTATATGTAATATTGAACAAATGACATGCAGGTATACGTACCATTGAGTTATATGTAATATTAAACAAATGACATGCAGGTATACGTACCATTGAGTTATATGTAATATTAAACAAATGACATGCAGGTAGACATGTACCATTGAGTTATATGTAATATTAAAGAAATGACATGCAGGTATACGTACCATTGAGTTATATGTAATATTAAACAAATGACATGCAGGTATACGTACCATTGAGTTATATGTAATATTAAACAAATGACATGCAGGTATACGTACCATTGAGTTATATGTAATATTAAACAAATGACATGCAGGTAGACATGTACCATTGAGTTATATGTAATCTTGAATAAATGACATGCAGATAGACATGTACCATTGAGTTATATATAATATTGAACAAATGACATGCAGGTATACGTACCATTGAGTTATATGTAATATTAAACAAATGACATGCAGGTAGACATGTACCATTGAGTTATATGTAATCTTGAATAAATGACATGCAGATAGACATGTACCATTGAGTTATATGTAATATTGAACAAATGACATGCAGGTATACGTACCATTGAGTTATATGTAATATTAAACAAATGACATGCAGGTAGACATGTACCATTGAGTTATATGTAATCTTGAATAAATGACATGCAGATAGACATGTACCATTGAGTTATATGTAATATTGAACAAATGACATGCAGGTATACATTACCATTGAGTTATATGTAATATTAAACAAATGACATGCAGGTAGACATGTACCATTGAGTTATATGTAATCTTGAATAAATGACATGCAGATAGACATGTACCATTGAGTTATATGTAATATTGAACAAATGACATGCAGGTATACGTACCATTGAGTTATATGTAATATTAAACAAATGACATGCAGGTATACGTACCATTGAGTTATATGTAATATTAAACAAATGACATGCAGGTATACGTACCATTGAGTTATATGTAATATTAAACAAATGACATGCAGGTAGACATGTACCATTGAGTTATATTTAATATTAAAGAAATGACATGCAGGTAGACATGTACCATTGAGTTATATGTAATATTAAAGAAATGACATGCAGGTAGACATGTACCATTGAGTTATATGTAATATTAAAGAAATGGCATGCAGGTAGACATGTACCATTGAGTTATATGTAATATTAAAGAAATGACATGCAGGTAGACATGTACCATTGAGTTATATGTAATATTAAACAAATGGCATGCAGGTAGACATGTACCATTGAGTTATATGTAATATTAAACAAATGACATGCAGGTAGACATGTACCATTGAGTTATATGCAATATTAAACAAATGACATGCAGGTAGACATGTACCATTGAGTTATATGTAATATTAAACAAATGACATGCAGATAGACATGTACCATTGAGTTATATGTAATAGTGAACAAATGACATGCAGGTAGACATATACCATTGAGTTATATGTAATATTAAACACATGACATGCAGATAGACATGTACCATTGAGTTATATATAATATTAAACAAATTACATGTAGATAGACATGTACCATTGAGTTATATGTAATAGTGAACAAATGACATGCAGGTAGACATGTACTATTGAGTTATATGTAATATTAAACAAATGACTTGCAGGTAGACATTTACCATTGAGTTATATGTAATATTAAACAAATGGAATGCAGGTAGACATGTACCATTGAGTTACATGTAATATTGCACAAATGACATGCAGGTAGACATGTACCATTGAGTTATATGTAATCTTGAATAAATGACATGCAGATAGACATGTACCATTGAGTTATATGTAATATTGAACAAATGACATGCAGGTATACGTACCATTGAGTTATATGTAATATTAAACAAATGACATGCAGGTATACGTACCATTGAGTTATATGTAATATTAAACAAGTGACATGCAGGTATACGTACCATTGAGTTATATGTAATATTAAACAAATGACATGCAGGTAGACATGTACCATTGAGTTATATGCAATATTAAACAAATGACATGCAGGTATACGTACCATTGAGTTATATGTAATATTAAACAAATGACATGCAGGTATACGTACCATTGAGTTATATGTAATATTAAACAAATGACATGCAGATAGACATGTACCATTGAGTTATATGTAATATTAAACAAATGACATGCAGGTAGACATGTACCATTGAGTTATATGTAATATTAAAGAAATGACATGCAGGTAGACATGTACCATTGAGTTATATGTAATATTAAACAAATGACATGCAGGTAGACATGTACCATTGAGTTATATGTAATACTAAACAAATGACATGCAGGTATACGTACCATTGAGTTATATGTAATATTAAACAAATGACATGCAGGTATACGTACCATTGAGTTATATGTAATATTAAACAAATGACATGCAGGTAGACATGTACCATTGAGTTATATGTAATATTAAAGAAATGACATGCAGGTATACGTACCATTGAGTTATATGTAATATTAAACAAATGACATGCAGGTATACGTACCATTGAGTTATATGTAATATTAAAGAAATGACATGCAGGTAGACATGTACCATTGAGTTATATGTAATATTAAACAAATGACATGCAGGTAGACATGTACCATTGAGTTATATGTAATATTAAACAAATGACATGCAGGTAGACATGTACCATTGAGTTATATGTAATATTAAACAAATGACATGCAGGTAGACATGTACCATTGAGTTATATGTAATACTAAACAAATGACATGCAGGTATACGTACCATTGAGTTATATGTAATATTAAACAAATGACATGCAGATAGACATGTACCATTGAGTTATATGTAATATTAAAGAAATGACATGCAGGTAGACATGTACCATTGAGTTATATGTAATATTAAACAAATGACATGCAGGTAGACATGTACCATTGAGTTATATGT
Organism: Protopterus annectens; assembly: GCF_019279795.1. Classification (NCBI taxonomy): domain Eukaryota; kingdom Metazoa; phylum Chordata; order Ceratodontiformes; family Protopteridae; genus Protopterus; species Protopterus annectens. The sequence continues at coordinate 1,533,430,321 of NC_056741.1, read as the reverse complement.
AATATTAAACAAATGACATGCAGGTAGACATGTACCATTGAGTTATATGTAATACTAAACAAATGACATGCAGGTATACGTACCATTGAGTTATATGTAATATTAAACAAATGACATGCAGGTAGACATGTACCATTGAGTTATATGTAATCTTGAATAAATGACATGCAGATAGACATATACCATTGAGTTATATGTAATATTGAACAAATGACATGCAGGTATACGTACCATTGAGTTATATGTAATATTAAACAAATGACATGCAGGTAGACATGTACCATTGAGTTATATGTAATCTTGAATAAATGACATGCAGATAGACATGTACCATTGAGTTATATGTAATATTGAACAAATGACATGCAGGTATACGTACCATTGAGTTATATGTAATATTAAAAAAATGACATGCAGGTATACGTACCATTGAGTTATATGTAATATTAAACAAATGACATGCAGGTAGACATGTACCATTGAGTTATATGTAATATTAAACAAATGACATGCAGGTAGACATGTACCATTGAGTTATATGTAATATTAAACAAATGACATGCAGATAGACATGTACCATTGAGTTATATGTAATATTAAACAAATGACATGCAGATAGACATGTACCATTGAGTTATATGCAATACTAAACAAATGACATGCAGATAGACATGTACCATTGAGTTATATGTAATACTGAACAAATAATATGCAAGTAGACATACACCCTTATGTACTATGGGCAGACTCCTTAACTTATATGGACAGGTGAGATAGTAAGTTCGGCTGTCAGCTGACAAATATCCCTTTCAGGAGCATATTTAAATATTACGCCTATTTCACAAGGATAAAAGAAACCTTTCCTTGTACTTGCTTTTCTGAGAGCTTTCCCTTAATAGCAGCACAGATAGGCTTAGTGCTAGATAATGTTTAATGAAATGCAATGTTTCCAGTGAAAACTATAGTTCCATTACTGGAAATACAGAAATAAGTAAGGGCATTATAACTAAAGTACCCATAAAAGGTTATGATCAATGTCAGAGTGAACAGTATTAGCTAAAGTAACAGGAGGACAGCCATTTGGATCCTACCAATCTTAACATCAAGTATTCCTGCAGATTTGCAAACTACTGAACGCAGAAAGGAAATTTGATGAATAACAAAAAAAAAATACATATATATGTGTGTGTATATATATATATATATATATATATATTTGTAAAGATATATGGAGTTCACAAAAAAATGGTCAGAGTGCAAGCAAAATCTCTTATTTAATGAGATACTTTGAAGCGCTTTTCGTTTGTAAAATAAACTTCATCAGACTAAAACAGTGTTAAACCACAACTGAACTTCTTAAATAGCATTTGATGAGCCTGCCCTACACTAGAAATGAAATGATGTCATAACAAAATTTTTAATTTTTAAAAATATAAAGCACATATATATAAAACACACATACATAAAATACATTAACTAAATTCCTTCATTAATAAATAAACTAAATACATCCTAGTTGATTACAATTAATTAAAATATTTCTCGGTATAGAAAATATATATATATATATATATATATATATATATATATATATATATATATATATATATATATATATATATATATAAGTAAATACACTTATTAAATCCCTACCCTAACACAGGTCTGCTATAATTAAAACCAGCTTACAAATAATCATACCTAAGTAATGCTTTAAGCCTGAGTATACTATTGCTTGCACAGTAGTCATTCAAACCCGGCCATACATAAGAATGTAGCTTTAGTTGCCAGATTAATTATGCTCTTTCTAAACATAGCATCCACACCCCCCTCCCAAAGTTGCTCATGGACCTGCTGGATACCACAAAATTCAAATCTATGTTCACCATACTCCAGTATGTGTTTTGCAAGTGCATTTGTTAAATTCATCTTTCTAATGGCATATAGGTGCTCATATACTCTTTCTTTTAGGTTTCTAGTAGTCTTCCCTGTATAATAAGCTGGACAGTGCTTGCACATTGCCACATATACCAGCCCTTTCAAATTACAATTTAGTTTATCATATATATTATATTTCTGACCATTAATTTGAAAGGGCTCAGAGATGATCCCTGATGTAACCCCACATCCACCTTAAATGCATCCGTCACTCCCACCGCAGACCTCACCGCTGTCACACTACCCTCGTACATATCCTGTACCACTCATACATACTTTTCTGACACTCCTGACTTCCTCATACAATACCACAACTCCTCTCTAGGCACCCTGTCATATGCTTTCTCTAAGTCTACAAAAATACAATGCAACTCCTTCCGACATTCTCTGTACTTCTCCATCAACACTCTCAGAGCAAAGATCGCATCTGTAGTGCTCTTTCCTGACATGAAACCAAACTGCTGATCACTAATCATCATGGCCCTTCTTAACCTTGCTTCAACTACTCTTTCCCATAACTTCATGCTGTGACTGATCAATTTTATCCCTCTGTAATTACTACAGCTCTGCACAGCACCCTTATTCTTAAAAATCGGTACCAAAACACTTTTTCTCCATTCCTCAGGAATCCTCTCACTTTCCAAGATTTCATTAAACAATCTGGTTAAAAACTCCACTGCTATTTCACCTGAACACCTCCATGCTTCCACAGGTATTTGCAATGTTGATGGACAGGTTGACAGACGAGATCAGACAGGAGTCCCCGTGGACTATGATGTTTGCAGATGACATTGTGATCTGTAGTGAGAGTAGGGAACAGGTGGAGGAGACCCTGGAGAGATGGAGATATGCTCTAGAGAGAAGAGGAATGAAGGTCAGCAAGACTAAGACAGAATATATGTGTGTGAATGAGAGGGAGGATAGAGGAATAGTGAGGATGCAAGGAGTAGAGGTGGCGAAGGTGGATGAGTTTAAATACTTGGGGTCAATAGTTCAGAGTAACGGTGAGTGTGGAAGAGAGGTGAAGAAGAGAGTACAGGCAGGATGGAGTGGGTGGAGAAGAGTGTCAGGAGTGATTTGTGACAGATGAGTACCTGTAAGAGAGAAAGGGAAGGTCTACAAGAGGGTAGTGAGACCAGCTATGTTATATGGGTTGGAGACAGTGGCATTGACAAAAAGGCAGGAGTTTGAGCTGGATGTGGCAGAATTAAAGATGTTAAGATTTGCACTGGGTGTGATGAGGGTGGACAGGATTAGGAATAAGTATATTAGAGGGTCAGCCCAGGTTGGAAGGTTTGCAGACAAAGCCAGAGAGGCACAATTACGTTGGTTTGGACATGTGCTGAGGAGGGATGCTGAGTATATTGGGAAAAAGATGCTAAGGATGAAGCTACCAGGTAACAGGAAAAGAGGAATGCCTAAGATAAGGTTTATGGATGTGGTGAGAGAGGACATGCAGGTGGTTGGTGTGACAGAGCAAGATGCAGAGGACAGGAAGAAATGGAAACATGTGATCTGCTGTGGCGACCCCTAATGGGAGCAGCCGAAAGAAGAAGAAGAAGATATATATATATATATATATATATATCAGGGTAGGGCAGAATGAAGTCAGCTAAGGGGAGGGGAAAAAGGGGGAGTAACATGAGGTATGATCTCAGCGGGGGATGTAAAAAGAGCAGGAAAGAAAGGTCCCAGAAAGTGAAAGGCTAGAGAGGAAAAACAATCAGTAAGCAAAAGAGACAGCAGCTACGGTACGGGGGTAGGGCAGAAAGAGCGTATCTTAAAGCAAAAAGTGGTAAGGCAACATGGGCAATAGAAAAATGAGAGGAAGATACAGCATGAGATAAGAAAGAGTGGAAATGGGTTTATTCCTAAAGTAAAACTCAAGGAGAGAGATACTTTTGGTAAGGGCTAATTCATGGGTATGCGGCGCCACCTAGTAGCGACAGCAGAAATGGCTGTAATAGGGATCATACAGACTAGTGTTTGGTGGATAAAATAAATATCTGAAGGGCAGAGGGAGAGAGGCACGCTGCGGTCGGCTGCAAGCACGCTGTAGGCAAGAGAGTCAGACTCACAGGGTAAAAAAGCAGAAAAAAATAATACATAGTTATGTGCTTAGGTAAAAATTAGGCAACATACATGGAGCATTCACTGAGTGAAGGGGTGAGGGTACAGTAGGGTGCGAAGGACAGAACAGGTTCTTCAGACAGTTTTTGGAGGTGATCTTCCTTTCTGTTGGTCACGGTTTAAGCTTCAAGCTTTAAACCTAAGCACAGAGGGAGTACCCAGGGGTAGAACGGCTGTAAATTAAAGAGACAGAACAAATTATGAGTTAGGCAGGTATAGAGAGGCACAGAGTAGGCTAGTAGAAGGAAAAAGCTAGGCTGGACTGTAAGACAGAAGATAAGAGTTAGGGAAAATACTAGAAAGCAAGGGGGAGTATTAGAGGGGCATACAACAGGGAAGGGACAAGATATAGAGGAAAATGACAGTTTCCCCTAAAACCCAACAATGAGCGAGACACCCGGTTATAATATTAGATAGGCAGAGAGAGTTGCAAGTAGAAACCTGCACCTTTAGTCCCACAAGAACAGTAGTGATAGAGGCTATAGTACAGGGGAAAGGAGGAGCAGCAAGGGCAATCATAAAATGTATAATACAACTGCAGCAGAGTTAACAGACACTACACACAAAACAGTTTTGGTAATTGCAGCTAGAGAATATAACTTATAAACAGTATTATACGTTGTAAATTGCATAAAATCAATGCTAAGTATTGAGCACATAATCCATTAAACATACATAAAGGATATTTATAGCAAACAATGAGAGGATATAGAGAAACTAAGCAGGCTTCATCAATATAGGGACTATGGTTGGCGTAATAATGCTGTGGTGTAAGCACACAGATAGTGAAGTAGCACTTTCCTATCACAGCCACATTAAAGTAGTATACTCATTGTCATTACGAACCATACAGTAAAACTAGACATAAGGTAACTAGTCTCGGGCAGGATAAACTGGACTTTTTACAGCGGTACCAGGCCTATATGGGACAGAGGCTCGGCCACAATGCACTAACACAAAACTGAGAGCAAAACACAGTACACATACAATCCCGTTGAAAGACTATTACACTCTAATGCATGGGGAGAGATAGGTTTCCTCATAAAATGCTAATTAAACACAGCTTATAAGATGAGGGCACATTGAATTTAAAAAAAAAAAACACAAACAATTATTTACACATGAATTTTATAAGACAACCACTGAGGCCGACTCTTACCAATAGGAGAGACAGGCAGCTGGACCACAGGACAGAATGGGGGAGACAGAGTTCTCACTGAGGTGGAACTATGAAATTTAAAAATGGCGCCAGATAGCCATCCTGCTAGAAATAACTTCCAGGATGGAAGTCAGCTAAGGGGAGGGGAAAAAGGGGGAGTAACATGAGGTATGATCTCAGCGGGGGATGTAAAAAGAGCGGGAAAGAAAGGTCCCAGAAAGTGAAAGGCTAGAGAGGAAAAACAATCAGTAAGCAAAAGAGACAGCAGCTACGGTATGGGGGTAGGGCAGAAAGAGCGTATCTTAAAGCAAAAAGTGGTAAGGCAACATGGGCAATAGAAAAATGAGAGGAAGATACAGCATGAGATAAGAAAGAGTGAAAACGGGTTTATTCCTGAAGTAAAATTCAGGGAGAGAGATAGTTTTGGTAAGGGCTAATTCATGGGTATGTGGTGCCACCTAGTGGCGACAGCAGAAATGGCTGTAATAGGGATCGTACATAGGTTCATAGGTTCATAGGTAGGTACTAGGCTATTGGCCCTAGGGCCTATGTAAGCCTAGCCAAAGGTACCCTGGCTTTCGCCACCCAAGAAAATGATTTTCCTGTGCCACTGTCAAGCAGAGCCACAGAAGTGATCCCCGGGTGAATTTCCTATCTCCCATCCAATCATCAAGATTTTTCTTGAAGAGCGCTAATGAGGAGCTTAGTTTGATATAGATAGGTAGTTTGTTCCAGAGTATGGGAAGTCTCTGGGACAGGAATCTATCCCTCCAGCATGTTCTGTTTATTGTGGTGACAAGGTTTAGGTCCCTAGACCATGCAGCTCATAGGGATTGGGATTTCTTTAAGTGGAGCATGTCTAAAAGCTCTGGGTTTGACATAGCTTTGTATGTTAGGCAGAGATCGCCTCTGAGTAGGCGGTATGCAACGGAGTAAAGCTGCAGTTTTTTTAGATGGTCTGCATAGGGCATCTGTTTGAGATGAGCATTGAGCATTCACTGAGTGAAGGGGTAAGTGCACAGTAGGGTGCGTAGGACAGAACAGGTTCTTCAGACAGTTTTTGCAGGTGATCTTTCTTTCTGTTGGTCAAGGTTTAACAGACTAGTGTTTGGTGGATAAAATAAATATCTGAAGGGCAGAGGAAGAGAAGGCAGGCTGTGGTCGGCTGCAAGCACGCTGTAGGCAAGAGAGTCAGACTCACAGGGTAAAAAAGAAAAAATAATACATAGTTATGTGCTTAGGTAAAAATAGGCAACATACACTGAGCATTCACTGAGTGAAGGGGTAAGTGCACAGTAGGGTGCGTAGGACAGAACAGGTTCTTCAGACAGTTTTTGCAGGTGATCCTCCTTTCTGTTGGTCAAGGTTTAAGCTTCAAGCTTTAAACCTAAGCACAGAGGGAGTAGCACTGGAGTGGGCAAAAAACAGGCAAGACAAGGTGGAGGTGAAAGGGTGTTGAACTGCTGGGGAAATAGTCATAAATCTATCTTCAGAATGAGTATAGACATTAACCTCTTCTGTTTTTTTAAGAACAAGTTACAAATACGACTCTGTCATTGTCCATGTTGGAGTGAATGACTTGAGACGTACCTCCCTGGACTACATGAAAAGAGACATGGAAGAGGTCTTGGATCATGTTGCCCAGGCAGGTATGACCCTAGTCCTGAGCAGCATCCTGACTTTGCCCAGAATGATACCACAGTAGAAGGACAAAATGATTGACTTCAACAATTGTCTAAGTTTCTGGTGTCATTCAAAGGAGATCCAGTATCTGTCTGCCTGAGATGACATGATCGACAGACCACAATGCTTTGCCAGAGATGGTCTGCACCTGTCACCCCTGGGTTTCAGGTTACTGGCTAAGACTCTTGCCACCCCTATACTGCCTTTTTTAGGCAAAGCTCAAAGGACAAAACCATCACCATAACAGATATAAGCATGCAAAGTATGAAAGTAATGCTACTCAATGCTAGAAGTCTAAACCTCAAAATGCACTCTCTTGAGGCACTTCTAAAAATGGAGAACATCAATATTTGTGCAGTAACTGAGACCTGGTTCAAGGCTCCAGAGAGGACCCCTCCAATACCAGGCTACAACTCTTACCACACTTTTTGGCCACCAAACCAGGACCGAAGCACTAAAGGCGGAGGAGTGTCTATATTCACCAAGGATATTCACACCTCCAGGCTAGTTGCCCAACACAATGCATCTGAAATCCTACAGGTACAACTAACACTAGGTAAGACTGCAATCCAAATTGTAGCTTGCTACAAATCCCCCACCATGCCCCAAGATTTTCACTACACCTTTCTAAACATACTAGAAAATATTAAGATACAACCAAACACCCTAATACTGGGAGATTTCAACTACCCTGCCATTAATTGGGAAAACTACTCTGGTACCAACACCTTTGCCCAATGGTTCTTGGAATTCATAAATTCCAATGCCCTGGACCAACTAATCCATAGTCCTACCAGGGGCTCAAATATCTTAGACCTGGTCATCACCAACATGAGAGATCGATGCTCCACACCAGTAGTCACCCCCTCGTTGGTCAGGTCTGACAATAAGTTAATCACCCTTGACGTCCACATCCCACCCCCACCCCCCATTAGGGAAACCCATAAAAAACTTCTCCAAAGCCAACTTCATGCTACTCAAGTCAGAAGTGACAAACTTCATGACACCCATGCAGACGGGAACTGAAAGTTCGACTGCTGAATTCTACACTGAGGCACTGTACGAGCACATCCACTCGTGCATGAATCATGCCATTCCAAACAAAACCAAGATGGTATCCTCCAAAAAAAGGAACCCAATCTGGTGGTCCGCTGCCATAAACAAGCTATACAACAGAAGGAAAAAACTGTTGCAGAAAATAGGAAAATCCCAGGATGCAAAACAATCCCTTACTAGCCTCAGTAAGAAGCTGAGATCCCTCATAAAATACTCCAAAGCTAGTTACAAAAATTTCGCTGTGACCACGCGAAAGCGCTTACCTTTACCCACTGTGTTTTAGATTAAAGAAGACTTTTTATACAATTACTACGTCTACTGACCTACTTTTTGGATTATTGACTGTAATTCTGCTTGCCATATGCTTACATCGTGGTTGAGATCAGGTTTCTGTGTTTAGCATTGGAGCTTTTTTTGTGTTTCCTGATCTCTTGAAGCTGCAGTTACCTCTTGATTTTTTTGTAACTTTTACTTGGTGTGGTAACTGCTCTACACGATGGATTCTCCAGCTGTGGAGCTTGACTACAGGCCGGAGTCGAGGGAATATTCATCTATACCAGATGGACTGTTACATCACGTCTCCAACCCTTTATTGGCTCTGGAACTAGGTGGGTCTTCTAATGGGTTAGTATCCACTTTACCTGAAGAAAATACTGCTGATTTTAACTTGACTGTCAAAGATTTTGAAGATAAACTGTATCTGCTACAAAGGTACGCCTGGCAAAGGCAGCACCTTGAAGCCTCTTTACATTATCGCATTGTACCTAGGGGAATGAGTGCCTTTTGTATGCCGTCTTATGGAACTAATCACCCGGTTCTTTTAAAAAAGTGGCAAGACCTAAATATTGAACAAGGTTTCAGATATATGTCACTTTTGAATGAATATTTTTTACCACTTGAAACTAAGTTACGTAGTGAAATAGATTTAATTCATAAAAGCTTATGTGATAAGTATAAATCGGACTATGCAAGAAATAGACTACAAACTATTTTCTCACAAGTAAGTTCCTTTAGTGAGAAACTGAAACAAATCAAACTTAAAAAGTTACAGAGGGACTACAACGATTTTCAAACTGGTCAAATTTTCATTTGGCCAAGGCATAATACCACACAAGTCCGTGAACAAAAACCAGTATCTCCTATACGCACAATAGATGATGTCATTCATCATGATGGTACTACTTTGTCTGTTGGAAATTCTGTTATGCCTTTTCCGTCTACAGCTGGAACTAATGTTGTTAACTCTGTTGAAACTGAATTTCCAAAACTAACGGCATCCTCTGCCACACCACCTCCTAACCAGTTAGCGTTTGTCAGCACACATAATGACAACCTACTAGGTGCGAAACCAAAAACTGCCCAAGAAGCAAGTCGTTTTTTACCCTACCCAATAAAACCACAATTTCAAGGAAGAGGATGCTCGCAAAGCAGAGGGCCAAGGAAACGGAAAATATCCGAGGAGAGGTACGGAACGACAAGAAGACAAAGGATGTGACTGATTTATTTGTTAACTTATCTCATCATGATATGGATTCATCTGACATTAGTCTAATTAACAAGGGCCTTAATTTTATACCAGCACAATGCAGTAACCTAGCTGATGTATTATGTGAGCTACGTATTTTTTGTAGAAGCATTGCATTGAAACTGTTTTTTAGAAATGCTACTGCTACACAAAGTAGTGAGTTAGTGCATACTGACTCTGTGTCTTTAAAATACAAAAGCAACTTTTCGCCTCCTTTATCTTTCAATTTAGAATGTTTTCTAAAAGCTTGTGAGAGAGATTTTTATCAGCTGTTCTCTGCTAATAAGAAAAGAATAGCCTATGTGAATCTAACACCTAATGAGATGACATCATTAAAAAAATTCAAACAACTTTCAGACATTACTTTTTGACCTGCAGATAAAGGAGGTGGAACTATAATTATGAATACTGTGGACTATATCTCTTTAATGCTAAATATGCTGTCTGATCGAGAAACTTATTTAATAGTTTCTCAGAAAGAAATTAGTTCCATAGTTGCTAATGTGCATGCAACTCTACATGACTTACTTATGTGTCGCCAAATTACCCCTGATTTCTATAAATATTTATACATCGAATTTCCAACCATCCCCACAATAAAGGGACTACCAAAGATCCATAAACAAGTTGAACCTATACCCCTTAGGCCTATAGTTTCAGGTGGTAATTGGGTTACTGCGACAATTTCTACTGCCCTTGAAAAATTTCTTAGACCTATAGTAGATGCAGTCCCATCTATCTTAAAAGACACTTATCATCTGTTGAATAGTCTTAAAGATGTGACTCTCAATGTTGGGAATGAAGAGTATGTATTAATAACTCTTGACGTAAAAAATCTTTTTACGTCCATTCCCAATGAGTTGGGTTTGGAAGCTATTAGAGAGCTGCTAGTCAGAGATACTGACTTCTCTACAGAGAAAATAATCTTGATTTGCCAATTACTAGATTTAGTGCTTAACAATAACCTCTTTATGTTTGATGGCATTACGTATTTGCAAACATGGGGAGTGGCTATGGGCACCCCATGTGCAAATACGTATGCTAATTTAGTGGTTTTGAATTGGGAAAAGGAACATCTATTTAGTAGTCCTGTTTTTGAAAAAATTAAATTCTACAAGCGTTTTGTAGATGACGTCCTTTTAATATGGCAAGGTAACCTAGAAAAGTTTTTAAACAGTTTTTACATTATTTAGAAACCACCACCACTTACTTAAAATTTACAATGGAAGCCTCCATAAAATGTATAGATTTTCTGGACGTCTCTCTGACTCTTGATGAACAAGGAAAGATTACATCATCCATTTTTAGAAAACCAACTTGGACTAATACACTACTCCAGTTTAGTAGCATGCATCCAAGGCATATGTTCCCTGGAATAGTTAAGAGTCAATTCATCAGACTAACTAGGTTGTGTCAGGACAAGGGAACCCTAGAGAAAGAAGCTAATAAATCAGAACAACTTTTCTTAAATAGAGGTTATAACACTGAGCTAGTTAGTTCCATTAAGAATAATATTATACATTCTTTAGAGACTATTCCACATGTATCTAAGAAGTCTGTTCCATTTAGATCTAAAACAACTAGCAGTATGATGAAAATGCCCTATATTATAAAATATACGAGTGATGTAAAGAGCTTAGAAAACATTATACGGAGGAACTGGAATATACTAATGACTGATGCCCTTGTAACTGACTTAGTTGGTAGTCACCCTACTTTTTTATACAAAAATTGTTCCAATTTAAAACAGATTCTATGCAAAGATCATACTTTAGATGTTAGGAACTCAACTTTAAATATAGGAACCGTTCCATGTGGTAACTGTAACAGATGTAACTACATCTGTTCTGATTTGGTTTTTATTCATCCTACATTAGATTTCACTTTTTATTTCAATGTTTTGGCTACATGTCAAACAAAAAATCTAGTATATTTAGCTACTTGTACAAAATGCACTGCATTCTACATTGGACTGACAAAAGGGAGATTAGCTGATTGTGTTTATGACCATCTGTATGAGATTAAGAAAGAAACAGATACAAATGCTTTGGCTCAACATATAGTAAAATACAAAGAACATACTTTTTTATTTAGGGTATTAGAAGTAATAACTCTAAATCCTAGAGGTGGAGACAACATTAATAGTCTGGCTTTAGCTGAATTGAGATGGATCCTAAAGTTTAATGCTCATAACTATCCTGGTCTAAACACTTCTGTATCCATCAAGCCCATATTAAAGAATAGAAAACGTTAAAGTTAATACTAAGTTTTCTTTTCTTCTCTCACCTTTTTAGTATAATTATTATATTTATCTACACTGTAATTCTGTTTATCCAATGTCATGCTTGATTAAAGCACCATAGGATCCTTTTATGAAGTGTAGTATACTTTTGTTAACTTTTAATAGAAAGTATGTTTAATGAGTATATAGCTAATATTTCACTAAATCTTCTTATATTATACACAATTTTACAGTCTTGCTATAACAGCAGTATTTCAAGTTTCATATTTAATAGATAAGCACAGTTAATTTGTATGGCCAATAATATATTTCATATTTTAGATATAGGTCATTTTTCATAAATAATTAAAAAAAAATTTTTTGGTTAAATAAGATAAAATTATTTTTATGATAAATATTTTATTGTTATTAGATAGCTTTGTTATATGAATTGAGTTAATATAGATTTTGTGCTGTTTCTTATAAATATAAATATATTAATTGTAGCTGAAGTTAAATATAAATAGATATATATTATATATTTGTTTATATATATTTTTTATATAATAATTTTTAGAAAATAGTGCTGTTAGGTCTATGTTTTTTAAATAAGGCAGCCGATTCTCTGAAATGATATTCCTTGTAACTGAAGCCATTGATACTTTAAGTACAGATACTAATGTATTTATATATATATATATATATCTTAATACCTGTACATATATATATATATATGTATTTTATAGTATTTGTGTACATATATATACATTTTGTAAGACTACAGTTAATTTTGCAGCGATTAGTTAGCTTAGTTACTCTATTTTTTATGTAACTTTTGTATATTAAAGTTACCAATTGTAACTGAATATATTTATATTTCAAGGCTTTAATAAGTTTATGTTGATTATCAGTAGTTAGAATTTACATCAGAATGCATTACCGTTAATTCGGTACTGAATAAATTATGCTGCTATGGTCTAACTGAGTTTCTTATTGAAACTGAAATTGAAGTAATTGGCGTCATCATATATATTTATAATTCTTAAATATCAGGTAATCTAGAAATAGATGTACCCTTCATAACAGCACTATATTTATGGTTCAATTTTAAAAGAAAAAATCTTTTTACAATTTATGCATCAATGTCAGATATTTCGTGCTCAATGGTTTTAAATGAACACTCATGTTTTTGTAGGTTTGCAGTCGGAGATCTTTCCGCTGCAGAAATCTTTTATACCTATAAGTGTGTGAAAGTACAGTTTCTATATAACTTGTGATTTTTTTAACTGTCTGTTCTGTTTTGTGAGCACAATATGGTTAGACATTATGCAATGAACTTTTTGCCGATTTTACATTAGTCAGTCTTAAAAGAACCTTTTGGAGTGAGAACCTTTTGTCTGTTTGTTAACAGTGTTTCTTTAATTACTGATTGATGCAACTAATTAAATGGGGTTGGTTCTTAATTGTTATATTATTTAAACTATGTGTGTGGGGTTATTCATTGTCTGAGGAAGCGTGGCTGTGACCACGCGAAAGCGCTTACCTTTACCCACTGTGTTTTAGATTAAAGAAGACTTTTTATACAATTACTACGTCTACTGACCTACTTTTTGGATTATTGACTGTAATTCTGCTTGCCATATGCTTACATCGTGGTTGAGATCAGGTTTCTGTGTTTAGCCTCTTCAAAAGGAACCTTGATCACTAGATGGGATATGGGAAATTCACCCCGGGGATCACGTCAGTCGCCCTGCTAGACAGGGGACCAGGCAAGTAAATATTCTGGGAAGAAATAGCCAGGGAAATGTTATGGCTAGGCTTGTATAGGCCCTAGAGCCGAAAGCCTAGTACCAACCTATGAACCTATGAACTACATTCCCTGCTTTTCTGGGAATTAAGTAACATACCCAGAATTTATAGCAAAGCTACAGCGAGAAATAAATAAATAAAAATAAGGGTTGATTTTTTTATCTTATCCTGTTCCTTCTGAAGTTAAAAAAAATGAAAGCAGCAGTGAAACAAATATGAAATCAAAAACACTTGCCATTTAGGAGCTGGGGAAAAACAGCCACAGATCTAACTTCAAGACAGATGTACTAAATAGAGGCCTGTGGTACATATTCTTATTTATTCTGGTAAAGAAATTGAAAATGGCAACCTTTCCTTGCTGTCTTGATGAGATGGATGTTGACCCTGGACAGACCACTCAGCCTCTTAGTGCAGGAAATCTGGATAAAGCCTGGCAAAATGGGGGGGGGGGGCAAAGGCTCAAAAATATGGACAGATTTTAAATATTGCTCATAAACTTAGAAAGTTGCTAGAGTAAAAGTGTTTGTGTTAACACATTTTCCAAAGAATATTGAAGTCTGAAACTCAAATGTATGCCATTATTTAATTACTTCAATTATCAGATTATCCCAGTGATTTGCCAGAAAAAATACAAATTTTATGAGGAACAGACCAGTATATGAAGCAAAAATCTGGATATTCAGTGAAAGTGTGAACAGTTGAGAGGTATGACCCTAGATTTCTTTTATACTATTTTTTTCCTTCACCTCAAGACCTGCTGACTATCTTACCTACCACTGCTGAATATACCTATTTATCCCCCCCATATGGAAGTGCAAGAACATACCATTATGACTGTCATCCAGTCAGCCAAAAGGCAATTTTCTAATGCTGACCAAGCCCTACTCCATTGCTGGATGATATGCATAATCACTGAAGGTGTAGGCCTGCTACGCTGTCCCTAAAATGATTGTATGTTTCCCACACACGTGGGATAAAAGCCACAACACATATGAGATGTTTGGTAGAAACAAGTTCAAATTCCAGGCCCGTGCGTGCACTGCTTGCTGCTGAACTTATCCTCTCAGTGGGTATCAGCAATACAGTAGAATAGATCTCTTCCCTCTCCCCAGAATAGGCAAGCCAAAAGTACCCCATATCCTGTCCTTCGCTGGCTGGCACTGCCAGGAACAAATCTGCTAATTGATCCTATGCCTACTGGGTCACACTCAAGACATTATCCCTTTGCAGCACAGAACCAGTGAGTGCTGACTCTACACTTGAAAGTCCTTTATTGGCTTACACCAGAATTCATGCTCATAGATGTTTTTATAAACAAGAGCAGTGCTTGAAATACAGTATGTTTCCATGTGGGTTACTGTTCATAGGTCATTACTAGGCTACCTCGATAGGGGCCTTTTTAAGCCTAGCTGTGCTTCCCAAAGGTGACACTCAAACCCTGTACCTTGTATCTGTAAGGTAAACACCCGAACCATTGTTGCATTATTCATATAAACCTGGATATGGTGTTGTACTATATCTGTTAATCAGATCTTCCAAGAGATTTCTACTAATAGCTGTTTTCCTTATCTGTTGCTTCATAATGCCATGGTGGTGTGAATCAGAACAAAAAGGTAATGCTGCCTCTTAGGGATGACAATGGATCTGTGGGATCAGGGGTTGTTCTGGGGATAAAGTCCATAGCACTACACTTACCAGGTGAGTGGAGGGTATTAATGGACACACTGAGTATCTTTATAGTGATCATGAGTGGAAACTCATTTTGAAGGTTCTCACCTTGGTTTCACTGATTTTTTTTTAAATCATCAGTATGACTTGATTGTAGCAAAACTACTCAAAGAGAAAAAATGCGCATCACTGATGTATGCTCTTTCCAAGAGACACACAAAACACAAATAAAGAAAGTGTTACACTATTCTAACAGGTCCAGATGACAGCTGGAAAGTGTCTTTTCTGTATTGGTTTAGTTGTCAAGGGGTCCCTGCTATTGGTATTGAGAGAAAGTCTGTTAGTGCAACAAGAAAACAAAGTCCTTCCCCTTCCCTTCAAAGTCTGCACCTGCCTCAGTGGTAATCCCATAGTCAAAAAGAATTGTTATTTATGAAAACAGGATTCCTTCCTGGTGCCATGAGGAATGGTTAGCAGCAGGTCAAATGGATTTATTGGCAATAGTGACATTTTTTGCCACAGTTTTTGGGTCAGATTTTATTGTTCTCTCCAGTCAAGATGCAATGTTTATCTAGATATTGTACCATTTATAGTATTGCACTGTGTTATAATATTATTCTATATTTTCGTACTTACAGTTTTCTCCCCAGGAATCTGCTGAAAAGGGTCTCTTGCCCAGATAGACTTTTCTGGAAAATGAATGCTAACCAAATAAAAAATAAATAAATAAAATAAAATAAAATTATCAGCATTCCTAGCTTGAAGCCTTCTTTGACTTTTTGTACTTTTAAAATATTTTTAAAGATTTCCTGCATTTTGAATCTGTCAACAGACTGCTGATTCCAGACAAATATTTTAATATTGGTTTGGAATGAGTGAGTAGCTCTGCTTTTGTGTCCAGTCAGTTGACCTTAAGTGTGACTGGGAAACATATCTTTGCAGTGCCTATTATGACATTTTTCATTTTGTGCTGCAGTCATGGATAAAGTTTCCTTATGCGTTGCTTCATAGCAGTGACCTACCTCTTTCAGTCCTTTTATGATCAACCACAGAATGTTGGAGAGACAGTCTTCAGTCACATGATCTCCAAAAGGTCGTTTGAGATTTATAAAGAAAGACATGCTGTAGGTCAGGCCAACTGCTTGCTTCTTTTGCTTTGAACAGGCTTGAGTATTTATGTGATTTGCTGGAGCAACAAGTTATTTCCAAGTGACTAGCTAATGTTATTGCATCCTATTTCTACAGATTTATAGGCTATTACTAAGCCTATGGCCAAGGAAACCTCCAAGAAGCACAATCACAGCACAGTGTAAGAGACTAATAATGTCGCCATTAAAATTGCCCTCACACATCCCAGGTGAAAAGTTGTGACCTCCCATCCAATCATTCAGACAGGTTTTAAAGGTCACTAGGAAGTATTCTTGTTGATATTTGTGAAAGGTTAGGTACCTGTCATGCCATCTGGTGGTGTGGATCTTATAGTGTAGGCTGAGATATCCAGAGTTGGTGCAAAGCAAATGCTTTACCACTGGTTCTATTTTAGTGAAGGACTTGAAAGAGTGAATGGTCATTCATAACACAGAAACCTTAGAAGAGGTCATGACTCAGGAATCTGCGTAACACTTACTTGAAAGGCAGAGCTTTTAGTCTATAAAGATAGCTAAGGGTACAGGCAAACATGATCTTCTTGGTGATGAAACACTGTGGTCTCTCTAACTGGGTTCTGTGCTTCACAAAGTGCATGCCGAAAGGGAAAGTATATTCAATGGCGGATCTAGTAATGGAGGTGTAAAGTGGGACTATACCATTTTTGGATCTTGAGAAGATATTACTAGGATAATCTGTGCAAGGAAGAACTATTTTCTAATCATCATAGAGAAGTGGTGGTCAAAATATTCTGTTATTCATACAGGTACCAAAATCCCTAATGATAGTGTCAGATTTCAGTGGAATGATATCGATATGGTAACTAATGGTAATGCTGCATTTACTAAATGAAACTATGCTACATTTCTAAGCTTTGAGAGCATGTCTGTAATTAACAAATCAAGTATCTGTTTGGTCCTTCCAATATTGCAGAATTTCAGTGTTAGAATGGCATTTAATAATTGCCACCAGTTTGTAACCATCCGCAAACCTGGTACACCACAATACCTTGATAAATAGCTTTCATGTCAGGAAAAAAAAAATATATATATATATATATATATCAAAGAGGAGAGGTTCCACGACAAATCTGTGTGTAGCACTAGTGGTGATACTTTTTTCTGTCTATAGCAGATACCCATGACATTAATACTATGGATTCTATGAAAATGCAATTACCTATCTGCAGACTATGTGTGCGTTAATCTTGAGTTACGAGTGTTTGTCAATAATCCCAACATGGAAAAAGTGCTGAAAGCCTTGATAAAGTCCAAGTAGATGGCATAGACTGTTATGCCCCTTATGCAAGACTTCTGTATCCCTTTCAAAGACAACATTCAGGTTTAGCATGCCTTTTGCAAAACTGAACTGGAGTGTATCCAAGTATTTAAGGTAATCTTTATCATTGTTTATTTGTTCAGTTACAATAAGTGTCATAGCATTGCAAATGATATTAGTAAGTTAGGCAAGAGTAACACAACAGCTGTTTTCCACACCTTAGGAATGTAATATCTAAAGAGACTCAGCTTGAAGAGCTGATAGAGTGCATTGACAAGGTGGGAATTGTCAGCACATATCCAAGGGAGGCTGTCAGGAGCAATAGAACTACTTTTAATTTTGGAATGTGCCAAAATAACTCACCCAAAAATGTTTCCAGAGGGGAGCTATAAGTGGAGAATGGGGGATAGATAGAAGAGAGATTGGGATGAAGCTGGAAGACAATTTATCCCCAAGAATATATTAGCAATGCCCTTGGATAAACAAGAAAGTACAATTAAAGACAAGTTCAAATCAGAACTAGTTACTTCTAAATATCTTAACATTGCTGAAAGAAGCCCTGTGGTTGTATTTTGAGTTAGTGACAACTCTATGTTCAAAGTCAGCTCTGTATTTTGTAATGTTAAGTCTGAGTGATGAAGTAGGCATTATATACAAATGGCCCGGAGCCCCTTCGTTTTGTTATTGTTTTTTGATGTTGTAGTTTCACCATATTGGTTCACTTTTGAACTTGCCATTATGCTCACATTTGACTCATACAGATGCCACAATATATCTCTGACAGGGGGTGGGGGGCTACACTTTAGAGGAGTAGGCAACAACCTGAGTGACAGGGTTTGCAGGGGAGCTATACTATTTATGATTAGCAATAAATGTAAATATTAAGCAATTGACTTTGGAGTATTATCTGAATGTAGAAGTGTTATTACAGGGCCACAAAGCAGGTTTTCAGACAGAGAGTAAGAAATGGAGAGAGAGGGAGAAAGTCACAAGGAGATGGTCATATTTAACAAGGGAGGGAGTAACAAGCAGGGTTTTGCAAAAGTGCAGTTGGGGGAAATGTTTGCGAAGACAAAATCAAGAAGATTAACACCCCTTTAGGACAGGGATCCAATTTGGTCAAGTATTTGAAGTCCACAAATCTGAGTATTTTTGTTATTGGTAGTATATATTTGTCAGTTTATGTAAAGTGAACTAAAGTCACCCATAAGAAAGTTATTTGGTTTGATGGTTAACATCTCTAACTGGTTAAAATATTATGCATGCTCTAAAGAAGAAGGGTGTACATGTGCTTCTATAACTAGCTATAATGTGATCATTTTATAGAGTGTAACTAAAACTTCAACCTATTCCTAATTTTCTATCATGAAAAATCTGGTGTGAGACAATAGGGTTAAAATTTTCTGAGGGATGCCACCCACAATTGCCAATGACTCGATGTATAACAGATATTTTCCCTGGGAAAGCGGGAGTCCTATCATTCCACTGGAACAAGGATTCAGTAATTATGCAAATGCTAATGTCTCAGGGGTTAAGAAGGTCACACATTCAGAGATTTTCTTGATTAGGGTTCTCACACTGTTAAATAAATTTGTTAGAGTCAGACTGTAAAAATCATTGAGTTATTCAAAAACAATGTCAATCAATAACAAACAATAATGCAGGAGAACTCAAGTATCTAACGCTCTAATGTACATTAGGAGGCAAAAAACCATACACAAACTTGTACAGAATTTTGTCTGCTTTATTGACAGAAGACACCATTTTTATATATGTCATTATCAGTTTTGCCCACCTCACTGGCGTGGTCAGTGACAGGGTCTTTACATCATAGTAACTTATGAAAAAGTGCTGTGTTGGTGTTTTTCAAAAAAGTCTTTTTCCCATGAGAATGTTACAGCCTTGCAAGCACCTGGTCAGTCACGATGACCTCCTGAGGATGTAGCCAATTCAAGGCTCTTAGATTAGTTCGAATACAATAGATGTATGTCTTCTTTAATGCCTCTCTTTGTCTTTCTTGTTCACCAGCTGGGCACTATCTCTGATAGTGCGCAAAACTATTCTTCTGGTGGAAGCAGGCAGAAGATACACATGCGAACAGATTTATTATTTTCTAACTTTGCAAAATAATCTTTACTTGAAAGACATGAGCCAGGCTGTGCTTGCACTGCCAAGGCCAAATTTCTGATTACACTGCAGCTTGTGCTTCAAGCAATAATATGCAAGTTTATTTCTACTATTATTCTAGTAAGACAAAATTAAATGCATTATATACTACTTTTCAAACTTTGTTCTCTATTATGGATTTAAGTACATTTATTCCTAACTAAAGCACACATTTCTCTATATATTTGACCACACAACTTATATGTGTTTGAATGTTTGAATACACATTTTCCCAAGCAGCATACATTGTAAACATATTTTCTAAGCAGCATACATTGTAAATATATTTTCTAAGCAGCATGTATAGATTTTTCTAACATTCTCCCTCCTGTTAATGCATTTTATTCTATTTGAAACATAAACAATATTATTTCATTCCTCAGCCTTTTCCTTTCAAGGACTTTCAGTTAAGTTAGTCATTGGTTTTATATTTCACACAAAGCATCATTTGAAATTAATCTTTTAATTTCAACACTTTGGTAAAAAGTTTCAGTAGCAGATATATCAACAAATTTTTGATTAATTTTTTCATGCAGGGAATTTCACAGTAAACACATGTTCCTATTAGGAGTATACCCACACAAATAGCAATTAAATGTTTAATAGGATGGAACCCCACCCCCCCCAAACAGATTCTGGAAAAAGTTCGTCAGTGGGTTTGGGCCTGGTTTAGTCATTGCTGATACTTGCTGAATTACCTCTAGGTGGTCATTGATTTCATGTTGGTTGTCTGGAATGTACGCACAGCATTCTTCTTCGTGTACCACCTCTTGCCGCTAGGGTGAAGTAAAGA
Source organism: Protopterus annectens (assembly GCF_019279795.1). NCBI lineage: Eukaryota > Metazoa > Chordata > Ceratodontiformes > Protopteridae > Protopterus > Protopterus annectens. The sequence goes on along the minus strand of NC_056741.1, from coordinate 1,533,409,749 downwards.
GCCATTCGATTTTGTAGCACAACAGTTTTTATTGCATTCAGTTCATTAGTCACCAATTCTAGGGTGGAAAAAGTTGCATTGTTCATGACTTTTGACAGCTTCCTCAGCTCCCAGATCGATTTGACCGCTCCATAGGCTGGTGGTATTCCTGCCCTGGATATAACACTGTTGCCCAAGTTCATATGAGTCAATTTACTTTTGTCTTTCACTGAATTATGGCCTTTTCAACCAGCTTCGATTTTACCAACTGGATTCACAGGTTTTTTTTTTCACTGGACCTTCAGATTCTCGAGCTGTTTTCCTTACGTTTCGTATTTTACCCAAAGGTAATTCTGCAGTATGTCTTATTGCTAAAACCAGATAACCCAAAAACAACTGCGGACCAATTCTCAGGTAACCATTTATATGCCTTTTTCCCACAAATAAAATCATTACTTTGGTACTGATACGTGTTATCCCTGCATGAAACATTTTTTTCATTCTTAATAGACAATTGCTTAGTTAAGACTGGATTGTCACATACTGCATTTAATGTAGTTTTCATTGAACTCAGATATGAATCATGGTTAGTATTACAAATAGTACCCCCACTTTTGACTTTAATGTAACATTTATAAGACATTGTTATATTACCATTACTCCAGCCCACCTGGAGGGTATTACTTTTGTAGAAACATACAACTCCTTTTTGTGTGAACAGGTAAAAATAAAGCAATTTTGTCCTGTGATCTCACAGTTTCTGTATAAAAACTTTCCAAAGTCTCATTTTATCCCCAGAGGGACAGAGGACGTTAAAGTCTATTATATGTTGTTGGTATAGCTGTACAAACTCAGCAATTTGAAATGTGCATAGTTTCTGTATACACTTGCTTCATGGCCAGGTACGTGTTAAAGTTTGGATGCCAGTCTATAAACAGTTCATCACGTCTTCTCACTTTCACTTGTGTGGTTGAGTGCAGGGAAAAACCACAATAAGAGAAAAATTGTCACACTTATAGTTAACAAATGCACAGTTAAAATAATTATGCTATAGTTCTTGGGTTGCTCTGCTTTTTTGTTTTCTTTACTCTTGGCCATTTTGCCCTTGTGTATCAGTCACAAAGTTTTTATTCAGCTGAAAGTTCTTTTGTCTGAAAAGAGTTAAACTGCAAAACAGATTTATTTATAAGCAGTTTCTTTATATAATTAGCTAGTGAACTGTCAGCCTCCAGCTCTGCAGGCATGAGAGCTTTTTACTGAGGCACATAATATGCCCTTCCAAATACTACTTTAAAGGGGATCAAACCCTTTACATTTGTTACTGTTTTCATGCTCAGCAATGCTAGAGGTAAACAGCAAATCCAATTCTTTTGAGTCTCACTCATTAACTTTCTTAACTTGTTTTTTTTTAAAATCCCATTGTACCTCTCCACCAGTCCTGCTGACTGTGGGTGGTAAGCACAGTGATTCCTTAAGGAAATCCCAAAAAAATCTCCCAAGTTGTTGAATTGTCTGATTGACAAAATGTGTCCCATTGCCACTATAGATTCTTTCCGGTATGCCAAATCTAGGAATTATTTCCTTTACTAGGGCCTTTGCCACTGTTGCTGCAGTTAGATTCCTGGTTGGAAAAGCTTCTACCCATTTTGAAAACATATCTATGATCACTAAACAGTATTTCTTTCCTTCACATTTATTCAACTCTATGGAGTCCATACAAATAGTATGGAATGGATATGGTGGTGTAGGAAACTCCTTGCTTGTTTTAAATGCTCCTTGTGCATGGTGCTTGTTACAAGTATGACAAGCTGCACAAAATTTTATTGTATAATTTATGTATCCATATGTTTGGAATATTTTATTTACTAACTGTACCATCCCCTGTTGAGACATGGCTCTGCCCATGGCTCAACAAAGCTGCATATCTAAATAAATTAGACGGTAATATTGTTTTTTCCTTTGGAAATGTACAGTCCATTCTTAAAATTGCACCTTGTTTTACCCAGTTTTGTTTTTCTGCTGTTGTAGTAAGCATTTGCATTGTTTTTAACATGTCTAAATCTAAAATCTCAAAGGGCTGTAATTTTTCATTAAAAAATAAAGTTTCTGAGTCTGAGGCTGCTTGCTTTGCAGCTGCATCAGCTCGTGCATTACCTTTTGAAATCTTATCCTGTTGTTTTGTATGAGCTACACATTTACAAATAGCTACTTTGGTAGGCAACTGAATAGATTCTAATAGCTCCAAAATAAATTGCGCATGATTAATAGGTTTTTCACTGGATGTAATCATCCTCTATTTTCTTTATTATTGTGCAAACACATGCACTGTAGAAAAGCATACTGATTATCAGTATATATGTTTACTTTTTTTTGCCTTTTACTAAAATACATGCTCCTGTCAAAATTACCAGTTCTGCTGCTTGAGCATACAAGTTGTGTGGCAAAGTTTGTGCTTCTAAATTTTTAGTGTCTGTAACTACTGCATACCCCACCAGATTTTTTCCCTGTAGGACCCCTTCTGCATGAGCCATTCACGTAATATGTCACCTCAGCATTATCCAAGGGCATATCTGTAAGATCTTGTCTAGGTAAAGCTAACTGTTTATATGAGGTTGACTCAGCAGTATGGTCATACATGAAAGATGTCTAGCAGGAGAAAGGTATGCAACTTTTTCTTGTGGCAGAATTATTGCAACTGCATGAGGCATTCTCAATGTGAGAGGGTGGAATAACACCACTGAGGCTGAAGCCTGTACTGCCATTGCTGCTGCAACTACTGCTTGTACACAGTGAGGCAAAGATTGCACCACTGGGTCTAACTGTGATGAATAGTAAGCTATGGGGCATTGCTTATCCCCATGTTGTTGCTTTAATACTGATGTCATGTACCATTGCTTACAATCTATGGTCTAAAAAAAACGTTTGTGATAACTTGGAAGTCTTAAAACTAATGAAGAAGCTATTAACTGCTTCAACCTGCAGAAAGCCATTTCTGCTTTTGTTTTCCATTGTAAAATAATTTGGTACCCAGTTCCAACAAAATTAGTTGTACCTAAGAAAAGACAGCATTTCTTTTTTAGTTGTTGGTTTGGGTGCTTGCAAAATTGCTGTTTTTCCCCTTTTTTCTTTCGCCTTATCTAGTATTTTATCTTTATTGAATATCACATATCCCAGGTATTTAACCTGTGTTTTTTTCCCAAAGTTGTAACTTACTTTTGTTTACTTTGTGTCCTTGTATTAATAAAAATTTTAACAATGCTACTGTATTCACCTGCACTGCTGCTGGGTGCTGCTAGCAAGATGTCATTTACATAAAGTAAAATTTGACTACTTTCTGGTGGGGTAGACCCTGCCAGGTTGCTAGCCATTTTTGTGCAAATATTATTGGGCTCTCACAATATCCCTGTGGTAGTCGAGTATATGTATACCTTTTACCCTGAAATGTAAATGCAAACCAATATTGACTATTAGGATGTATAGGTATTGAAAAGAAAGCATTGCTTATATCTACCACAGTAAAATACTTCTGTTGTGGCTTTAAATCATTTAACAAGGTATGTGGGTCTGGCACCGTGGGTGCTTTAGGTATTACTGCATTATTTACAGCTTATAAATCTTGTACCATCTGCCATTCCCCGTTTGCTTTTTAACAGGAAATAGGGTGTATCACATGGTGAATCAGGAGATTCTACCAGTACTCCTTTTTGAGTAATGCTGCTTATTATAGGCTTAATTTTTACTTTTGCATTCTTTTCCAAAATGTATTGTTTTTCTGTGGTCTAAAAGCTGACTTTGGGGTAATTGTAACTGGTCCTGCTGCTTGAATAAGCCCTACATTTAACTTGCCTGTTGACCACAGAGTTGTTGGAATTTTACACAAGGCCTCCTCTTTTTCTTTTAATAAAAATGCTAATCAGCTGTCCTTACTAGATTGCAAGTGTACAGCTGTATGTGTCTGTGTCAACCAATTCAGTTTTGTTTTTATATCCCTTGTCCTGACATTTTTAAATCAGTCTCTTTTCCCATTTTGTTACCTTTTTTTCTAAGTCTGCCCATTTAACACTTTTGTTTTTGTCAAGCTGACATGTGGCAGTCTATTGGACTTATACAATCTCATGAACTCCTGAGGTAATGAACAGCTTACTACACTGTTTCCCTCAGTATCCCAGCATAAAGTTTGTAATATTAATTTGTCAGCAGGATTTTTACTTATATTTCTTATTAGGTCCTGGTGTGCTACAGTAGTATGGAGTACAATGTAACAAGTGCTGCTGATCAGTGTCAAGGGAGGGTACCTTACTGATGGCTACGTTTATCAGTTCTTTGGTTACTGCCCTGGACCAATCATAACTAGGTCCTGGCTGTACCAATAATAGGCTTCACCCTCTGATCACACCACAAGAGCATTCATTTGTCTTTGTGCTTCCATACCCTGCATGGTAGGAACTACTGCTATGCCAAATATCTGCACAAGGTCTTTTCCCAGTAAGTTTACTGGATATTTTTGCAGAAACTACAATTTTACTTTTCTGAGTCATACCTGAAACAGGGTCAGTTATTGCTATATTATGGGAAAGTGGTTCCCTGTATAGCTGTCCATTTGCTGCTTTTACTAATATATAATCAGGTGATTTAGAATGTTTTGGTAACTTGGAGGGTGTATCAAAGTCCGTGACGCTCCTGAGTCACACAGGAATTTGACCTTTCTTCCCTCCACCAGAAGTGTTACTTCTGGTTTTGTATTTGCTAGGTAGAGCTCCAGGCTCAACAATGCTAAATCTAAAATTTTATTTTCATTTTATTCTCTACATCTGTTTGTACTTCCTCTATTCCCTCTACTACATTCACATTTTTTTTGTTTATTAACCTTTCCTGATGATTTTTGGTTATTATCACTATCATATAGTCAGTCCACATCTCCTTTATCTTCTGTCATTGCTTTCTTATTTTGTTTATAGTCCCTAGCTAGATGCCCTTTTTACCTGACTGTAATACAAATACTTCAGCTCCGTCTTCAGCAGTGAAGACTTGTGCCTTTTTTTTTCTTTTTACTATTAAGGTGTCTTTCAGTACGTCTAGCATACTCAAGTAAGGCTTGCAGCCTGCTTGTTCAGTGATTTATCATATGCCTTGTAATAAAACTACTAACAGAGGCAATGCAACCTTTTAAAAATGTATATATTTTTTTTTTAATTGCTGTTTTAAGCATTTTAATAATCTAGCATAATATCCATCTACTGTCTCATTTCCCTGTTGTATGCATTAATTAATGCAAGTCCAGTCTGCTCTAAGTTTTCATTTTTCAGAGATTCTGTCTGTTAGACCTTTCACTCTGTTGTCTAAAAATGTTTCAGAATTTTTTAAGCTTCTGTTTTTTTTCTTTTTACAATTTGCTTCCTCAATCCACCTATGTGCTTGAGGTATGCCTAGTTGGTGCTGTTTTTCTTTTGCCTGACGCCCTGCATCAGATTAAAGCTTGTTTAAGGAGTTTAACTAGTGAAAGTTTATCTAGTTTACTATCAAATTTATAGTTGTTAACACATTTTGCAAAATATCTCACATTATCTGCTTACTGCAATTGCATATGCTTTACATTATCCGTTAGGGGCGGATCTCGTGATCTCTTAGTGCACTGATTTCCCATGTCTTAAAAAGACTGTTACGTAACCCTTCTCTTGTACCACGTGGTATCTTATTTCCCCATATCCACAGTAGTGTCTAGAATGACTGTTTACTTTGCTTTGTTATTCCCTGATCTATGACTCAAGATACAATACTTCGACTCTCTCTCTCCCTGCTATCACAAACCTTAGCAATAGCACAGTGTAACCTGGTCCCTGATCTAAAACAAAGACAAAGAGGGAAATTCTTCTTACCTGAGCCTCCTGCTCTTACTGTTTTTCCTTGGGGCCCAGTCTTCCGCTTTTCAGCCACAGATCAGAAAGTGGACAGCCTCTTTACACACAACAATTCAGTCGGAGGTCTTTTCACTTTAAGAAGAACCATTTTTTTTGGCAGCTTCTCCTGCGCAGATTTATTAGCACTCATGCACTCTGTGACCTGCAGCTTACCAAAGGAATTCCGGCACGATTAGGACCAAAATGTTAAATAAATTTGTTAGAGTCAGACTGTAAAAATCATTGAGTTATTCAAAAACAATGTCAATCAATAACAAACAATAATGCAGGAGAACTCAAGTATCTAACGCTCTAATGTACATTAGGAGGCAAAAAACCATACACAAACTTGTACAGAATTTTGTCTGCTTTATTGACAGAAGACACCATTTTTATATATGTCATTATCAGTTTTGCCCACCTCACTGGCGTGGTCAGTGACAGGGTCTTTACATCATAGTAACTTATGAAAAAGTGCTGTGTTGGTGTTTTTCAAAAGTCTTTTTCCCATGAGAATGTTACAGCCTTGCAAGCACCTGGTCAGTCACGATGACCTCCTGAGGATGTAGCCAATTCAAGGCTCTTAGATTAGTTCGAATACAATAGATGTATGTCTTCTTTAATGCCTCTCTTTGTCTTTCTTGTTCACCAGCTGGGCACTATCTCTGATAGTGCGCACAAGGCTATTCTTCTGGTGGAAGCAGGCAGAAGATACACATGCGAACAGATTTATTATTTTCTAACTTTGCAAAATAATCTTTACTTGAAAGACATGAGCCAGGCTGTGCTTGCGCTGCCAAGGCCAAATTTCTGATTACACTGCAGCTTGTGCTTCAAGCAATAATATGCAAGTTTATTTCTACTATTATTCTAGTAAGACAGAATTAAATGCATTATATACTACTTTTCAAACTTTGTTCTCTATTATGGATTTAAGTACATTTATTCCTAACTAAAGCACACATTTCTCTATATATTTGACCACACAACTTATATGTGTTTGAATGTTTGAATACACATTTTCCCAAGCAGCATACATTGTAAACATATTTTCTAAGCAGCATACATTGTAAATATATTTTCTAAGCAGCATGTATAGATTTGTCTAACACACACTCAGCAGTGTTAACTTGATATTATCTGGACAGGAATTTGCTATGATGGGATGTTCATCAGGTGAACTCTGCCTTCAAAAAATGGTACTGTGGAGATAGCAAAAGTTTTAGTTAAGATGCAAAAAAAGGGGTAAATGGTACAGGTTATTCATGACAAAGCAGGAGAGACTTTTGGCTATTTCATCTCATGCAGACACACATTGGATTCCCCTAGAATGAAACCAACATTCTAACCAATTATCAAAACCATTTTTTTATCCTTGACTTAATGCATTATTCTTGGTGATGATAAAAGGTTAACCATGAGCCATCAAGTATACCCTTTTTAGCTCACCATTTAAGGAAAATGTAATTTTTAAAATCATGAGTCAAAAACAACAATACAAAGAGAAAAACAAAATATTTTTATTCAGCGGGCAAACCCCCTTACATCCCCTGTACACCAGCTCAAAAATACAATACAATACACCGTGGTGAATCTCACCATGACATAACATCCTCGGAATAAACACACATGACCAATGAGTTAGCAATGAGTCATAGAATAGCCGATGGTAAAATGTTGCTCTCTGCCAGGACCTTGCCTTCTCTGAAGACATGTGCAAACAATGTCTCTTTTGAGATGAGGAAGCCCATGCAAGGCCTAGTTGGGGTCATTCTATGAAGGAAGAGTAGTCTTAGGTATTATGAATATAAGGCTGAAATTAATTCTGTTGTAAATATGCTGAAAGATAAAGCATAGAATAAAAAGTTTGCTTGAATATATGTATAGAGTTTAGCAATGTAAAATGTGCATTCATAATATATGTATAAGAGACAGGCTTCTCTTCACAGCATCAGAAAATGCCTAACAAAGCAATATTGGAAAGCAAGCATTACATGATTTTCTCATGTTTGCAGAACAAATATCTATTAACAGATATCCTTTTTTATAAACTCAGCAATACGTGATGTTTTTCAGAAGGAACAGAACAGATGTTTCCTTTCATATTTCTGTTATTCTGATTGTGTGCATTTGTGCACTTTCACATCAGCAGAACTGCTGACAGGACAATAGAAAATTCTAAAAACAGACATTATGTGACTTCCCACAGAAGGCCAAAAAAATATACCAAGAGGAAATAATCATCTATGTGCGTGACTAGCACTCTATATAACAATTGTAGTAATTCAGTTATGTGAGAAAGGGACAGAGAGAGGTATTTTGTAGAAGTCATCATTCATATCTGTAATGAAGGAAAACTTTGTAAATGTATGCTACAATCTGACAGAAAGAGTATGTGTAATTTGTTATAAAATAAGTTATTTGTAACTGTGCTTATAGCTGCAAAATATATTTCTTTATCAGTGTACAATTTGAAAGGCTTGGGGCTTTAAACAGACTACAGATGGAGTCATGCAAAGCTCTGTGACTCTGATTCAGCAGTAAACTGACTGTGTGCCTTAAGAAGACTTTGGATCCAGCACAGCATAGGAGCAGAGCGCGCAAATTAAAATACATTTTTCAATAGTTTATGCAGTGTTTTTCAGGTTGACGTCTTCAGATTAGATGTGTGAGGCGGGAGCTAGGTTCTCTTTCCATACTTTTCAGAAGCAATACAAGTTAGTTTACCAGTCTAAGGCAATGGCATCAGTTACTGTGGTAGTTCTTCAAGGACTCTTAAAGGGTACCTCCACTTGAGTGTAGATGCATGGTTTGTGAGTGTGCCAATCTGGTGTGATTTGAAGACATAGGAGAGACAGGAAATGGTTAAGTGAAATAGTATAGCAATGTGAGGTGCTCAGTATTACTGTAGCTGTTCAGGTACATTATAACTTCTCTAAATTAACCAGTCACTGCTGTCCCCCTTTGGAGGCTTACAAAAAAGTGTGCCATTGTGTGTGTGGTTGTGTGTGTGTGTGCATGTGTGTGCGTGTGTGTGTGTGTGTGTGTGTGTGTGTGTGTGTGTGTGTGTGTGTGTGTGTGTGTGTGTGTGTGTGTCTGTATGGGTGTGTGTGTGTGTGTGTGTGTGTGGGTGTGTGTGGGTGGGGTGTGTGTGGGTATGTGGAAAACTGTGAGTTTTGTTTTTATGTTCCATTCATTGGTATCACGTCACAGCTGACTCCTGTAGAGGCCAAATGAACAGTTGTTGCCATTCGGTTTACTAGGCAAGAAGAGAATGGAAGCAGTTTGTCAGGCCTTGCTTCCATATCCCACACACTATATGCACACCTATGGATAATTTTGAGTTACCACGCCATCTACCACATGTCTTTGGAATGTGGGAGGATACCACGGTACCCAGAGAAATCTAACAGAGAGGGCAGGCAGACTCCACTCAGAAGGTACTCCAGCAAAAAAGTGAAACAGATAGTGTCTTCTCATGAGGAAATACTACTACTCACTGCTGCACTGTGCTGTTCATTCATACAAGACACAATGTTTATTTTGGTTTCAATGCTGTACTGATCTGTATAGAGTTGACTGCTCTGTTGAGTGAAAGATGTAGATTCAGCCTTCCATATGCCCCTTCTAATGGGAACTACCACATGGGCAGGAGTGTGGCATGGCCTAATGCTGCTAACAAGAAGTAAGGCAAAGAGTGATGGTGGGCTGGAATCATGATATATAAATACTGGAAGAGGCAAACTCATTGTCATCAGGATGAGGAATAGTAGAGAATGTTGACATGAATAATAATGTTTTTGAATGGAGTTGCTGATGACTTCCTTTTTCTATGTGTCAGGAATAAGCCCAGATCATTCCAGAGGCACTGCTTCTACAGATCCAGAAGAACTAACTCCACCACTTATTCCATCAACTAGCTGTTGGACTGCTGGAAAATAGCCATTATAGATGGCAGCAGGCTGAAACAATCCATTTTAAGGAACTCTAATTCAGCATTAACTTATTAAAACTATGAGAATATGAGTGATTGATCTAACGTAGGTGCAGATAAAATAAGATGCCATTGCAATGACTGAGGTGATTTTAGAAATGGCACAAGGAACTACAAGTGATTGATTTACAGAAAACAGTAGCTGGTCCTTTATTTGAGATACACATGTCCTTTCACAAGTATTGTAGTGATTATAAAATCCTTAGGATTTTGTATAGAGGACTAAAATAACCACAGCAGAAAAGAAGTGCCTTACAGATGCAGAGCAAGAACTCTTTCAACTGCAGACTGTGATAGTTAAGTTATTGATAAGAAAATGTGCAGCTTAGAAAAAAGTCGGACAACTTCGAAAACTGCACTAGATGCTGTGATCTCTATGGATCCAGTGGAATTTAGGAGGTAAAACATCTGTTTGAAGGTTATTGACCATTGTTTGAAAAGTGCTTGGTATAACACATCGAAAACCTTAAAATTATTTAGCAGTTTATTGTGCCTTATCTCCAGTGTGATCTGAGCATGGTGTAAAGCTATACTCCATAGTATGCTGTAGACAGGATTGTACCTAAAAACAGGCAGGGCTGCAGGTTGCTTGGAAACCTAACAAATGTGGTTTTGCTTGGAATCGTGCATATCTATACAGATATAGTTAGATATAAAAAACACTGATCCTTATATTAAAGCACAATAGTTTTCCAGTCTTAGGGGAGTAACACGTCTCCCTCCCATAAGGAAAAACAATAGATCACAGGAAAAACTGGCACTTGTGAACAAGTGAGTTGCTGACTGATAACCTTTAAAAATCAGGGAAAAAGAACCATGTACTGTAGACAGACTTAACTGAGACTTCAGATTAATCAAGCGGTTATAACTTGTTTAGAAATGAAAAAATTCTTTACTGAAAAAAAAGTAGATTATTGCTTTACCCTTAAAAGAGCTTCATCAGATCTAAATCCAGTTTACATGACATATAGTATTTATCTGCTTTAACGCAGACGTCATTATCATTCACTCAAGCTGAGGTCATAAAAGTATGTCACAGGCTGTTCATCCAAGCTACAATAGGACAAGTCTCATCTTTCATACCTTTTCTGCATTTCTGCTCCTATTGGTAGCTAATTGGTTATAGCTTATATGCTGTATTCCTATCCTATGTGACTAGTGCCAAACTGATACAAACATTTGCGTATATGTAAGAATTAGTACATCATTGTTTCTGTGCTGTGATAAGCAGGTGCTATTCGCCATGTTTAGATGGTGTAACAAGTACTAAAAGACATGTGACCACCAGTCAAATTAAAATCATAAAGTATTATACTGTAGTAATCAGCTAGTCAATGCAATCTAGCTAAGCCAGTGACTGTAGCATACCACCCTTTCCATTACAGGGTGAATTCAACTTTCTAGTTTCTGCAATATAGAGCACCTTTCCTTGCATGCCTCCAGGATGCAGATGTTGTGACTGTATGAGTAAGAGAAACAGCTTTTATTGTCCAAACTCAAAACAGAGATATTGTAGCAACACAAGAGATAACTGCAAAAGTAAGTTTGTAGTTTATAGGGCCAGTTGCACAGCAGGTAGAGCATTCAACATAGGCAAGACTATCAATGTCCTAAAGGTAGGGGTTACCAATCATTTATCAGACATCCAACTAAGAGAACTTAATAATCCACTAACCAGACATGCTCTACACTGCATAAACTTTGTAAAATGTGTGTTCTACATAGTGGAGAGAGTAACAGCTGGCCCACTTGAAGGCAACACAGGAGCTGTACTTGAGAAAAAAGGGGACTGAAGCTATACAGAAAACCATTTTGGAATAATGTTGAACCTGATCTTAATAAATGGAATAACACCCTGGAAGAAGCTGGGCTTAAGCTCAATGGACTCCTGCAAACGACAAGAGGCAAAAAGTCATCACAGAAGCAGCTTTAGTACAACTGGAATAAGAAAAAAAACAGACACACATCAGGAGGGTTTTTCTTCAGATGAACTTAAACAAATTAAAGAGAGAGTCTCCAAAGAGACTATGGTAGGAAAAGCAAAAACAGAAAATAAGACCTTTATGACCAACCTGCTAGACTCAGAAATGGGGGTAACATCCCAACACTGTAATGATCGAGCAATAAACAGCAGTGGTGCTTTTTGGATTGATAACCAAGCTACTCTTGACAGAAATGTTGTTTCCCAAAACAAAAGTGACCTAACACTGGCACACTGAGCAGCATTTTCCTTTGGCTTCCAGAGCAGCCCCTCCAGACAAAACACCACAAAGGAGGGAAGAAAGGAGATCATCACAGGTCCAGTTCACACAACAGACATCCAGCCAACAAGAGTGGATGGTGAAGTCCTACAGGAAAACAGAAAAACACCAGGCTGCAAGGAGATGAGGAAACATGTTAAAGACAGCAAAGGGATATGAGTATTACCACCCATTAGTACATCACCATTCCCTTGACAGATACCACATGAAACTCAATCCAAACCACCCCAGTAACCCACAGCAAATCAAAATATGGAACCACTCCAAAATTTCACTGACTGAAAATGAAGCAAAAATGCTGGAAAAGGGGCTGCCATTTATACCCCGTAGCAGGAGCAACTTAGTTAACACCACTATCGACCTTAAGCTGTTTTGCAGGAAGCTGAACCTAAAAATAATTTTTCATGAAAGGAGAATGTAATTTTGACAAGTCGCACAGGAAATGGACCAAAAATGGAGAATTAAATCATCAACTATAAGTCTAAATGGAAGAAACCAAGTACATTTTGCCCACCTCTCCACCCAAATATATGGGCATAAGAACAGAAATGTAAGGAGGACATTCACAGAATTCTTACCAAGTTCTGCAAGGCAAAGTTTTATAACTTGTCCCAGAAAGAACTAACAGCACTAACAAGTCTTAGCACTGATAAAAGGAGTAGAGTGATGAAGTCAGACAAAGGTGGGGGTATCGTGGGAAGGTGGCCTAATGGTTAAGGTGTTTGCCTCACAAGCACAAAGTGCAGGATTTGAGTCTCACAAGGGGTAATTGTCTAGGCTTACAATGGCTCGCAAGGACAGTTAGCCTAGTACTAACCTATGAACTATGATACTTATTCCTACAACCAGAAAATTGAGACAATGTTTGGAAATCAGGATTTCTACCAGAAGATGGACATTGAACGTATCACCCAAGCCAACAGACTGGTGAGCACAAAATGTGCTGCTCTGAACTCAGGTAATCTATTTGATGATGATTTAGTTAATTTTCTCACAGTCACTCACCTGAGGATACCCCAGCTTTTAGGTATCCCTAAGCCACAGGAAAATGTTGCTGCCCCCCCCCTCCCCCCCACATATCTAGTGGTATCAGGAGGTGGCTCTGCCACTGAACCCCTATTGATTGATTTGGAATTTAAAATATAAAAGAAATTTCCAGAAATGCACATGTACATGTACATCTTGGACACTCTTGACTTTCTGAAAAAGATTAGAGAAAGCAGGATCAGGCCAAACACTCTACTTGTCACCACTGATGTGCATTGAGGCATTTAAGGAATTCATGAGCACTAGGCCTTCCAACTACCCCTGCAATAGGTGAGCTTCTGGACACAGTACTTTCATTTTAACCAGGGATGGTACAAACAAACAAGGAGAATAGCCCTGGGAGCAGCAATGGCTCAAGGCCTGGCAAACATAGCCTTAGCCAAGTGGAGAGAAAATAACATATACACCTCTGAGTACTTCCCATATATGACCTATTATTATCACTTTATTGATTTTATTTTCATCTCATGGAATAGCTCAGTGGAAAAACTTGGGACATTCGCAGGGATTTGTTTGTTTTTATTCAACTTTTGTTTACATTTCAGGTTTGCCTTTCTGAGCATGCTCACCCTTGGCTGAGGGGGGTGGGGGAAGAGTGCCTGAAGGAAGTTTCAAAGGTGTTAGCCAAATTCCATCTCAAATTGCAGTTGCACTGACAACAGCTCTTTCTGTGAGCCATTCATTAGTTTAATCTGTGCATTTTACCCATTGAGAAAAGGAGCCTTTCAGGCACTTTATGACATGACTACTGCTGCTAATCTAGAAAGCACATCAGTAATGCAAGGCTTTTAAAACAATAGTAAATAGAGTTTATTGTGTTTGCTCACTCTATACTGTAATTGTACAGTTCACTGATTGAACTATATGTTCTGCTACTTGGTTGTTACTGCTGCTGCCTTTGTACAGTTATATTGTTTGTACTGTTTTACTGCTTCTTGGTTGTTTTGCACTACTGTCAACGTTTCTCTCTTGGTTTCCTGTAGTCAACATGACCTTCTATTGCACTGTTTCTTGATATTGTAAAATAATTCTTGTACTAATGTATTGCTGTTACTATGCTTTTGTTTATATGTTGTTGTTTTGTATTTTTGTGGAGCGTCTCTCCCCGGGTCTCCACTGACAATGGGTCTCTGGCCCAGTCGGAATACATACATATTTTATTCTGTGGTGAGTGTGAATCCTGGCCATCTACAACAATTTTACAAAATGGCTTTGGTTATATTGAGGATAACAAACCCAAAATATAGATCTGAGATCAACCATTCAAAATACATTACCGTATTCTGGTTGTCAGATGGATCCACACACAATAGTTGTCTTTGGGGGTGGGGGTGAATGTCTGCAGCAACTTGAAATATATGACTGAGACCATTTATTCACTTTCATCCCAATCTAACATCAGAGGGATACAAAGGAAGTGACTTTTTTTCTGATGGGGAGAGAGATACTGCTCTAAGATATAACTTGTGTAGCTCTGCAAGCATTTATAATCTCAGTTTACTGGGAACTACATTTTTATCAACTTTGATCATTAAGCCTTGGGCACAACTTATTTTCTTCCTTGAAAGAAAAAAAAATAAGACTAATTTCTTTACTTAGCTATGTTTTTGTTCAGGCCATAATTGAAACAAAATGCTACAGAAAAATCTCTGAAATGCACCTCCCAGGATGTACAACTCCATGATTTCTGAGGCCCAATCAGCCTCTAGACTATCAGGTTGATTCTATTACTTCCTTCACAAGGCGGCTGCGGTGGTGCAGTGGTTGTGTTGCTGCCTCACAGCAAGAGGTTCTCTGATTCGATCCTTAGCTGGGGTGCCTTCTGTGTGGTGTCTGCATGTCCTCCCTGTGGTTGCGTGGGTTTCCTCCAGATGCTCTGGTTTCATCCCAAAGACATGCTGTAGGTGGATTGGACACTCTAAATTGGCCCTAGGTTTGAGTGTGCATGTGTGTGCCTTCTGTGGAAGGTTGGGTGACAGGCTGGCAACTCAACACCATAAAACTCCACTGCCAATCATGAGTGGACAGGTGATCTGCTGTGGCGACCCCTAACCAGGAAAAGCCAGAAGAAGATGTCCTTCACAGTTATTATGCAATAGTTTTTGCCATTTAGGGACCGGTGAAAAGATGCAGGAACAAAAGGAAGAGTAAGAATCAACTTTATCCATTAGCCACAAATTTTGTTCACAAGATCTTTGGCTCAAACGATTTGAAGAAAAAAAGTCTCTGAAGTGCAATTCAGAGCATCTAGAACCCAGTGGCTTCTGTAGAGCTGAGACCGCTAGCTAAATCAGATTAATTCCTTCTCATTTATTATGGTGTAGTATTGGCCAGCTGGGATATATTAAAAGAATGCAGGAACATTTTGGAGTATGAGAAAACAAGAAAAAAGTAATCTGAATGGTATGGCTAAGTCAGGATGGGGGAAAGTAGTGAGCACACTCAGGGTATGTGTGTGTGTGGGGGGGGGGGGGCACTGGATAGCTATTTGCCAATGGGGTCCTTTTCCTAGCAAAGACAATAGTCAAAAATGTTCAATACTGTCAGTTACTGTCCCAATGAAGTACATCACACAGCTTATCAACAAGGTCTGTTACTTTCCATAAAACATTTTATAACACTGTAACATCTGAATAAAAAAGAAAACACAGAAGATGCTTGGTTTTGCCACATTTCAAATATACAGCAATCCATTTGGTTGTATTTTCATTTAATGATACATATCATACACCAGGTTGCATAATAAATAGTGTTAAACATGCCCTTGCAGACACATGCCTCAAACTATTTAACTTTAAAGTTTAGCTACTGGCTTTGTCCCTGATGAGTGGCCCACTACAGTGGTGATACCCCAAAATAAGGATGGCCTTACAACTGATCTGGGTAATTAAAGTCCTATCAGCCTTCCAGCCTCATATGCAAAATTGTGGGGTATATTATAGCTAATGTCACAAACTGTTATAGTAAGACTCTTGTTAAACTTGACCTCCAACAGGGTGGCTTTGTAAAGGGTAGATTGCTAAACTTCTTCAGAAGAGATGCATAAGCTATGGCCATGCAGTGCACATGGTGTATCTTGACCTGGAGAAGACCTTTGACACAATTCCCATGCTGATATCATACTAAAGCTAGTTCCTTTAAAAATAGTCCCATTTGTGCTAAGATAGATAGCAAACTGGCTGAAAGACAAAGCTCACAGTGTGAGCTGCAGATGCTTTATAGCAAGAATGAAAGTCACCAATGGTGGCCCTTAGGGCTCTGTAATGGATGTCTTCTTTTTGGTAATTACTTCTTAGAACTCCAAGCAGAAACCTAAGATGTCTTGGTAACAAATTTTGCAGATGACTGCAAACTGGAGGTGGCTGTTATGTCACCCTATGACACCCTTACTCTCCTAGATTAATAGTCAAGTACTCGGTTTACAGGGCCAGCTGCAAAGCACGTAGAGCATTTTACATAGGCATAACTATCAGTGCCCTAAAGGTAAATTAAAACTTATCAGACATCCAGCTAAAAGATTTTAATAATGCACTAACCAGAAATCCTCTACACTGTAGAAACTTTGAGAAATCTGTGTTCCTCATAGTTGAGAAAATTAACAACTGGCCTTCTTGAGGGCAACAGAGGAGCTATACTTGAAAAAAAGGAACTAGAGTGGCAAACTCACCTAAAAGCTTACTGGCACCCAGAACTGAAAGAAAACTGCTCCATCAAATTTGTAGTTGAACTTAGAAAACTGTACCATAATAGGCTATACTAACAGTTAGATACTGGATTTTTTTAATATCCTTTCACTGTATTTTTAATTAGCATTATATTCACATTGATTTACTATTACAGGACCATGCAGGAAAAAACTAGGTGAGTTAACATCATTTATATGTAACACTGCCTTCTACAACACAGTTCTCTCATTTCAAATTCCAATGCATTTGTCAGGAATAACTACTAGGAAGTCGAAGTGTTAAAACTTTCTTGCATTAAGTTATACAAGATCTTAATACTAATTTCTATACACTCATTGTTTAATTTTGCTAAATCTGTTGATATTTTTTTTTCTGGTCTCACAATCAAGTCTGTCATGTATGCCTATTTATTATTTAGTGGAGTTATAGGTTCATAGGTTCATAGGTTCATACTAGGCTATCTGCCCTGGGGCAATTATAAGCCTAGCCCGATTCAGTATGGCTTACGCCACCCCTTGATTTGAGTATACTGTGCCCTTTAAGGTTTAGTTTACTGTGCCTCTGTCTAATAGTGACACAGGAGTAATCCCTGGGACAAACCTACGATCCCCCATCCACTTATCGAGATTCTTCTTGAAGAGATTCAGTGAGGTGCTCTGCCTCACATGAACTGGAATTCTATTCCAGAGCGAAGGGAGCCTCTGGGTTATGAACCTGTCCCTCCAGCAAGTTCTATTTATTTCTGTGCTGAGGTTCAAGTCCCTCGAGCGTGTGGCTCTAAGGGATTTAGATTTACTGAGGTGGAGCATGTCCATTAATTCTGGATTTGACATAGCTTTGTATGTCAGGCATAGATCGCCTCAGTAGGCGGTATGCAACTGAGTAGAGCTGGAGTTTTTAACCGAGCAGTATATGGCATCTGTTTGAGACCCTTGATCCTCTTGGTGAGATACTTTTGGGGTCTTTCTAATTGCTGCAGGTGTCGGGTAAGGTACATCCCAAAAGGGGCATTGTATTCTATGATGGGCCTGATGAGGGATGAATAAAGGGCACGATTACCTCTCTTGATCTAGATGTGAAACCCTTCGTGATGAGGTGGGCTATGTAGAAGGTCTTTCTAACCACTTTGGCAATGTGGTTTTCAAAGGAGAGATTGCTATCAACTTGGGTCCCCAGGTCTCTAATAACTTTCTCTGTACTTAATGGGTTTCCGCCTATGTGGTAATTTGTGGGCACATTGTTTTGCCAAAGGGTATGACTATACATTTTCTGGCATTTAGCTTTAAACCATGGCGCTGGCACCAGTTATCTGTCTCTGTGAGACCTTTTTGAAGGATGTTTGTGTCAGCTGGAGAGTTGATTATGGCGCCCAGTTTGCAGTCGTCTGCGAACTTGGTGAGCCATAGTCCTCCCACGTTTGCCTGTACCTCGGAAAAGTATATACCGAACAAGAGTGGTCCCAGGACAGAACCCTGTGGGACGCCACTTGTGACCGGTTTTGAGTCTGACATGGCTCCAGCAACTCTCACTCTGTGGGTTCTGTCTTTGAGCCAGTTTGCGAACATACGAATGCACTTAATGCCATTGCACTGATCTGATGAAGCCTCACTTGCTTATTGGTAGTTAGGCAGAAGCACTTTAGACTCCTGAATTTATTATTTTGTTCATTTTTTCTTACTTGTGGGGCGGCTACAGTGGTGCAGCAGTTAATGTTGTCACCTCACCGCAAGAGATTCTCCAGTTTGATTCTTGGCTGGGGTGCCTTCTGTGCAGAGTCTGCATGTCCTCCCTGTGGTTGCATGGGTTTACTTCAGGCGCTCCGGTTTCCTCCCACATCCCAAAGACATGCTGTTGTTGGATTGGACACTCTAAAATTGGCCCTAGGTGTGAGTGAGTGCGTGCATGTGTGTGCCTTCTGTGGAAAGTTGGGCGCCGGGCTGGCAACTCGACACTGTAAAACTCCACTGCCAATCATGAGCAGACAGCTGATCCGCTGTGGCAACCCCTAACTGGGAAAAGCCAAAAGAAGAAGAAGTTCTTTTTTCTTACATGCATCAGTTTTAATAACAAAAGTAAAGTAATGATGCTTCTCAAGGCCAAAATGTACCTTCTAATGTATGTCATCCTAGTCACTCAACCATAATCTTATCTCTAAGTTTATGTAATAAACCTTCCTAGGCTCAGGTTATGTGGCCCGAGGCAATGCTGCCTTCCTGTCCTGATTAGATTCACCACTTCCTGTTATTTAGACCAAGCTTCACACATTTAGTTTGTCTCTTTTCAGCAAAAATTCACACATTTGTGATATCCCTCCCATCATAGGCTCAGCTTGTGTTAGTTTACAATCTATAACATCTGCTTTGTTTCAGTATGTAAGACTATTGGCAGTGGATCTATCTTTATATTACACCTAATGTTTCTTTGTACTGTATTAAAAATCTAAGAATTATTTTCAAATTTTTTTCAATTATAGATGGGTTAATATCTTGATTATACTTAATGATCAAGTAAATTCAACATATTTATTTATTTTACATTTTTTTTTTATTTTATATTTGTTTACCAGGAATGTCCAACTGGACAACAGTCCATTTTCAGTGGAGGCTCTGCGAGAAAAGCTCCAATACATACACAGAATGAAAACTTAACAATTTTACATAGCGTTTCTTAAGATATCTAAAGCAAAATTTACATAGCATTTCTAAAAAGAAACAAATTACAGTTTATGGAATTTATACAAGATAGAAAAAAAGACAAGTAGCTCAAGATTACTATTGGAGGGTACAAAGAAATCATCCAAGCATATGATATACCTTTAAGAAGCTTTCTAGTGAGCCAGCACGTGCATGTAAGTACTGAGCATGTGCAAGCAAGAGTGCCATTTTGAGTGAGCACCCAGAGTGAGAGCATGCAAGTATGTAGTCAGTTAGTTAGTTATTAGTTCATTTAAGTTTAATGTTCCTGCCATCCATCCTGATGTATAAACTACTTAAACGGACACTCAACCCTCAGCTTCTCCTTAATGCACATAAGAAGAGTAGCAGTCTGTACTGTTGCATATTTTTCCATTCACCTTCGACAGCTCTGCAAACGCTTTTTGCAACAGGCATACATAAAAGACACACTTACTGGATGCTCACTAATTTTCATGGTGGGAACTACACTTTGCTGTTCTATAGGGACTATTGCTGTGACATCTAGGACGTAAGATGTATGTTAGTGACATCCTTTTATAATGTACCTGTGCTGACAGCATTTAGATGGAATAAACTGAAATAGAAGTCAGTTATCTCTTTCCTCATTTAACTCTGTTTAATTCACTGTCATAGAATGCTGCAGTTTACCTTACACCAAGCTCATACATAGCCCTTTCTTGTCTCTTTGAACACACTTGTAATTGATAAATCACTAGAAAGTTGAATTCACCCTGTCATGGAATGGTTGGTTGGTATGCTACTGGATATAAAGGATACAAGGTAGGTGCTCCCAGTCACAGGTTCAGCTAGATTATCCTGACGAACTGCAGTTATGATTACTACAGTTTAACACTTTAAGATTTATTTATTTGTTTATTTTACATTTGTTGATTGGGCTAGTCCAACTGGATATATGCTAATTTTCAGCAGAGGCCTGGGGATAAAAGCTCCAACCATAAACATAGAATGTACATCACATTTATACATGAAAGATACATATAGTAAATTCACTTGAATAATACGCTAGACTAAACATATACAACGACATAAAGTCTGACATGTTAAAGCATACACAGTTCATGGGCTAGCAGAAACATTCAATCTTAGTACAACAAAAAAGTATCCTTGAACCTAGGGATATAAGTGAGAGTTAGTCAGGGTAAGTACAGGGACATAGCCAACGTGTTTTGAAGTACTGTTTAAGGTTATTTTTGAATAGGGTTATTGAGGAAACCAATGTAAGATTAGTAGGTGGTGAGTTCCATGTTTTGCCAGCGGAGTTAGAGAACAAGGAGTTATCGGCTATGTTGTTGGTTTTAACTATTTGTACTAGTAGCCTGTTGGATGAGCGTAGGGTCTTAAGGTTGGTGCATAGGTTGATAAGGTTATTAAGTATGGGAGTGTTATCAAGTTGGTAAAGAATTGTATGGGTAATTATAATTTGATTGTATTGTAGTTGGTTAGGCAATTCTAACCATCCTAAATGACTCAAGTCTGTATGCAGCTCCAGTGGCAAATCTAGCAATGTTATTATAGGAGCGTGCCAGTTTGTTAAGGTAATTTTTACTCAAGTTTGTAAATATGGGGGAGGCTTAAAGGAGGATAGAGAGTAAGTGTGTGTGGGCAATAACAGTCCTAGCTAGTGGGGTAAGGAAGGGCTTAATACTGTATAGAGAGCTAAGTTTTTTATTGACTATTTTTATAGTATGTTTAATATACACATCAAACTTAAGGTTGTTATCAATTAATATCCCTAATAGTTTGGTGGAGGGATCAGGAGATATGATGGTGCCGTTATTTGACTTAACAGTAAAGGTAAGCGGGGAGGACCTATGGGTAGGAGAGAATAGTAGTAATTTTATTTTTTTAGGATTCAATATGAGTCGACGGTTAAGGAGCCAGTTTTCAACTATGTTAAACACATAGGTTCATAGTTCATAGGTAGGTACTAGGCTATCTGCCCGAGGGCATTTATAAGCCTAGCCAGAGTGTGTCAGCTTTTGCCGCCCCATTGATTAATTAACTGAGCCTCTGTCAAGAAGAGCCAATGAAGTGATCCCAGGGGTGTATTTTCTGTTACCCATCCACTCGTCAAGGTTTCGCTTGAAGAGTCTTAGTGAGGGGCTCTGCCTAATGTAGTTAGGGATTTTGTTCCAAAGCATGGGGAGTCTCTGTGACAGGAATCTATCCCACCAGCATGTTCTATTTATTGTTGTGGTGAGGTTTAGCTCACTAGAGCGAGTGGCTCACAGTGACTTGGATTTCTTTAGGTAGAGCATGTCCATAAATTCTGAGTTGGACATGGCTTTGTAAGTCAGGCAGAGATCACCTCTGAGTAAGCAATATGCCACTGAGTACAGCTGGAGTTTTTCCAGTTGAACTGCATAGGACATATGGTTGAGACCAGTAATCCTTTTGGTGAGGTACTTTTGTGGTCTTTCCAGCTGTTGGAAGTGTCTTGTGAGGTACATCCCAAACGGGGCATTGTACTCTATGATGGGTCTGATGAGTGATGAGTAGAGGGGCACTATAACCTCTTTATTTCTAGATGCGAACCCTTTAGTAATTAGATGGGCTACATAGAAGGATTTCCTAACTACTTTGGCAATATGATTGTCAAAGGAGAGATTACTATCTTCCTGGGTCCCCAGATCTCTTATTACCTCTTCTATATTAAGGGGGCTGCCACCTATGTGGTAATTCATGGGTGTTTTGATTTTCCCAAATGGGATGACTATGCATTTTTTGGCATTTAGCTTGAGACCATGACTTTGACACCAGGTGTCCGTCTCAGTAAGGCCCTTTTGGAGTATGTCCGTGTCAGCCGGAGAGTCAATTATGGCTCACAGTCTGCAGTCATCGGCGAACTTGGTTAGCCAAAGTCCTCCTGTGTTTGCCTGTACTTCTGAGAAGTATATGCTGAACAGTAGGGGTCCCAGGACTGAGCCTTGTGGGACACCACTTGTGACTGGTTTAGAGTCGGGCCTGGATCCCGCTATTCTTACCATGTGAGTTCTGTATGAAGCAAACCACCATCTTTATGTTTTATACACTTAAAAACCATTAGCATGAATTAAACCACAAACAAAACTAACCGTAGCAGTAGTCAAGCAAGTTATTGCAAATTAACGTGTGATCTGTGCACAGCAAAGTTTTCATTTTAAACCAGTATCTCAGTCAGCTATGGCACTTTTGTTCTTAAACTGAAATAAAATAAGTAAACTGAATTAAGCAAACATCTCTCTCTGCAAGACGTACATTATCTTATAATATTAAGATTAGGAGTCTCACTTAATTAACCTATTAGAATGCCACTGCATTTTACTAGGAACCTGCACTTCCAGTGCACTGTATTTCAATCATTCATTTATTTATCATGTTCTTATTGCTGTTTCATACTGTGGCAAGTTGTAACCTTTTTCTGAAAGCAACAGACATAAGGTAGAAGACCATTTTTGAACAGACTAGCAGCTAATCCCAGGCTGTATACATACATACATACATACATACATGCACATTCACATGCGTGCGCGGACACACACACACACACACACACACACACACACACACACACACACACACACACACACACACACACACACAATAAGTCTGTACCATAATGCGGGGATGAGGTCAGGTGGATGAGAGAAGCTGAAGTGTTAACATCTGCCATGTTGTCTGCAATAAAGTTACCTGTTTACCAAACCTTTGCTAAATTGTGACATTTCTGAGATGATCCTCCCTGGAAGTAGTCTATATTTTGTGGCGTTGCTTGACAGAGAGTAAACTGGAGCATCTACAGAAACCCATGCAGGTACAGGGAGGACATGCAGACTCCACACAGAAGGCACCCACTTTAGGAACTGAACTTAAGAACCAAGAGCTGTGAGAAAGTAAAGCTAACGTTTGTATTGCCTTAGCAGCTAAATAAACACATTTTAATAATAACTTATCTAATTCAACATGTTCATACTTGTATAACCGGCAAACAGTTATCCAAACAAAACATACATCTACATTCTTAAAATAGGTTATAGTTCTATACAAACAAAAAAAGAGTAGCTAAAAGTGCTTCAACACAGAGTCACCTAATCTCCACGTCATTGGTGGTTCCTTGTAGCTCATAAGCAAAGACTATGTGGGGCACACTTAGAGCTGGATTTCTTTGAGGCCAGTAATCTGCCAGCTCCTGTCTCCTGTTGCAGACTGTTTTGGTGTCTTTTGTCATTACTTAGTGCATATCAGCACCAGTCATCATCTGTCCCTTCAGGACTTCTTCAGTTAAATATAAGATTTACTAACCTTCTAGTAAGTCCGACCAGATAAAGCTTATTGGTTTTGATCCTTTCAGTAGCATAGTTCAGTCAGGGAAAATTTCCACATTGGAAAAGAAGAAAACAAGAAGTGAATCCATCTTCATAGCTATATCTACACAGCCATACAGCCATCGATCTATACATCACTATCGATGTATATCTATAGCTATAATGATATATAGACCACAGGGAAAACTGGAACTTTTGAGCAACAAAACTCCTAGCTGAGAATTCTAAAAAAAAATCAGGAAAAAAGAACCATGCACTGTTGCTGTAATAACATGGTGAGAATTCAAACATTGCTTTATTGAAAAACAAGGAGGCTGAACAGATGAGTGCTTTCATCCTTAAAAGAGCTTCATTAGATCTAAATCCAGTTTACATGAAATCCAGTATTTATCTGCTTTAAAACAGAAATCACAGAAATCATTGTCAATTCACTCAAGCTGGGGTCATAAATGCATGTCACAGGCTGTTCATCCAAGCTACAATAGTGCAAGTCATCCTTCATATCTCTTCTGCATATCTACTCCCAGTGATAGCTAATCAGTTACAGCTTCTGTGCTGTATTACTATCCTATGTGGCTAGTGCCTAATTGATATAAACACTATATAAATATTGTCCTTTGTTATACATAACTATTGCATCTGTGATGTGATAGGTAGATGCTATTTGCCATGTTTAGATGGGGCAACAAGTACTAAAAAAATGTGTGACAGCCAGTCAAATTAAAATCTTTACTTTCACTTTCACTACCGTTCACTACCCTAGAGGCCTACCTTTCACTACCCTAGAGGCCAAACCTCTACTCCAATTGGGCCAAATTTTCAAAACCAAGTAAACAAACCTTAATTACATAACTACTTATTTACAAAATATCACTGACTCATTTGAACTAGATACATAAACTCAAAAGCCAGGAAATACCAGAACCTAATAAGTAAACTCCGAAAACTTATCTTTAGGATACAACAAAACCTCATAATAGATGGAGACATTCATCCGAACCCTGGCCCAACCACTATCAGTAACCCAAGCCGTAACACTACTATTCCCTCTAACTTACAAACCCTAAATAGACCTTACAACTCACTCTTGATCGGCCACCTAAACATTAGAAGTATAAATAATAAGGTTCCCCACCTGCATGCCCTCTTAGATGTTCATTCTCTAGACATATTATATCTTACCGAAACATGGCTAAAACCATCAACACAAGACAATGAAGTATTACCACTCAGTTAGAATATAATAAGACTTGACTGCAAATCCAGGAAGCAAGGGGGGGTAGCTGTTTTATATAAATCTGGGCTACAGGTGACCACTGAAGCCCCTCAACCACCCCAAGTCAGTAATGCTGAAATTCTTGTTACTAAGATACAAATCAATAAATGTAAATGCATATATATCATCTGTGTCTATATACCTCCAGGTAATAACATTAACACCCTTGAGGACATCCTATATTGGTTGTCAACTAACTACCCCCAACAAAGTGAACTCACGGTATCAGCTGCCAACTACAGAAATTCACAAAATAAACTGAAAACCATTGTCGTAATGGATGCACGATACAATAAAACTCAGTGCCCAAGATAAAATCTCTTCTTTTATAGACCAAGAAGTGCAAATAAAACAATGATTACTACTACCTAACAATACTGTGTGAAGTTATTAAGCAACCATACATTGTAGTTTACTTATGATATTATGTGGCACAGGTTAATACATTGTAAATTAAGTTATTGTAACTATATACAAAATTAATATAAACTGTTTTGTATGAATTGCTTAATAACTTCATACAGTATTGCTAGGTAGTAGTATTTGAATATGACAATGCTACGGATTTTATATAGATTATTTAATAAGTTTATTATGTTAGCTCATAAGCTTGTATGAAGTTTTTTGATTATATTTTTAGTGATACTATGTATCTTTAAATTTCTGTCACTGGCGGAATTGGTGCCAAAACGTTTTTAAATAACAGACTACGATCAATGTAAAACATTCTGATGAAGTCCACTTTAATGTGGATGAAAGTGCTTAATCATTGTTTTATTTGTGCTTCTTGGTCTATTAAAGAAGAGATTTTATCTTGGGCGCTGAGTTTCATTGTATCGTGCATCCATTACGACATTGGTTTTCAGTTTATTTTGTGAACTAACTACCCCCAAGAAACCATACTCCTTGTGGACTTTAACATCGATTGGAACAACTGTTCCTCTGAACACCCTACTATCCATGTTAACCTATATGGGTTTACTCTGACCATTAGCTCCCCCACTAGGATCAGCAAGCCCAACAACAAAGAAAGTATCTTAGACTGAATTCTCATTAATACTCATCCCCAAATATACAAGGCAGGGACCCTCCCTGATGATATAAGTGACCACTTTCTTACCTTTATAATTAGGCATTAGACTGACATTCTTAACCAACCCGCCTATAAAACAATAAGGAACAAAGAAAACTTCAAACTTGATAACTTCCAAAATAAACTAAGTTTATGTGATTGGTCAGTCCTAAAACACCTGCCACTGCAGGAAGCAGTAACATACTTTAATACTAAATTTTTAGCCATTCTAGACTACCATGCACCAACACGTTCTACAAGAACTAAAACAAAAAATGTCCCATGGATCACGAAATAAACTAGTCAAAAAATCCTACTTAGAAATAAAGCATGGGCCAAGTGTCGTACCACAAAAACGCTGTAGATGAAATTAAATACAGACAGCCGAGGAACGACAACAAAAAAATCCATTTTGTCAGATAAAAAACACTTCTACTACCAACTACAGCAAAAACACCAAAACAAACCTCAAAAGTTCTGGGCAGGTATCAATAAACTCCTGCACCCAGGACAATCCACCACTCCAACCCCCTCAGGCACTAACCACAACAGTCCTGAAGAAGTTGCCAATACCTTTAACAGTTTCTTACTGAAACCATCCAATCTCTAGCCAACTAGCTATCTCCTGATGGCTCAAGTCCTATTACTTCTATACCCAGTTCTCAACCCACTTTTCACCTTCAACCTGTTCCCACATCCCTTGTTCGAACCTTTATTAAGAAACTTAAACCAACTACCCTCTCTGCTGATCTCTTACTTGCAGAATATCTGCAAAGAGCTGTGGATGTCATAGCCTATCCCATCTCCATGCTGATTAATAGAACTATATCTGAAGGTTCCATCCCCTCTATCTGGAAGATATGTCATATTATCCCTCTGCTTAAAGGTGGTAACTCCAATGAATTATCACATTATAGACCCATAGCCATATTATCACCCCTGGCTAAAATCATGGAGAAATGTATACTTAGACAACTGCTGAGCTTTCTTATCCAAAACAACTTACTCGCTAACTCTCAACATGGTTTTAGACCATTTCACAGTACCACCTCTGCCCTCCTGTGTTTTTCTGATGCCATTAACAAAAATTGCAATAATAACATTCTTTCCTCAGCCCTCTTTATTGATCTCTCTAAAGCCTTTGACATGGTAAACCATCAACTACTCATAAACATACTTAGAGCCTTTTCTATAGATAATCTGGCTATACAATGGTTCCAATCTTACCTAAATAATAGACAACAGGCTGTCCTATGGCAAAACAAGATATCAACCCATCTTTCCATTACCCTTGGTGTTCCACAAGGTTCCATATTAGGACCTCTCATTTTTTCAATCTTTATTAATGACCTGCACTCAGTCATTCCACATGCTACTTGTATTCAGTATGCAGACAATGCCACATTAATATGCTCAGCTACTTCCCCCTCTGATCTACAGACTCTAACCCAAAATGAGTAGCATCCTGCCCTCACCAAGAATGATACCGCAGTATAAAGAAAAAATGATCAGTTTCAACAATTGGCTAAGCTTCTGGTGTCATTCAAAGGGGATCCAGTGTCTGTCAGCCTGGAATGACATGCTCGACAGGCCTTGTTGCTTCGCAAGAGACGGCTTGCACCTGTCACCCCTAAGCTTTTGAATACTGGCCAAGGCTCTTGCTGTCCCCATACTGCCTTTTTTAGGCAAGGCTCAAAAATCAAATCCACCTCTGTAAACAGCACAAATAAAAAAAACGAGGCTTATGCTACTCAACGCCAGGAGTTTAAATCTCAAAATGCACGTGCTCAAAGTACTCCTCAGTATGGAGAACGTCGACATCTGTGCAGTAACTGAAACCTGGTTCAAGGCTCCACAGAGCACCCCAGCACTACTGGGCTACAACTCATACCACACATTTTGGCCACAGAACATGGACCGAAACACAAAAGGAGGGGGTGTATCCATATTCATCAAGGACACCTACACCTCCAGGTTAGTGGTGCAGCATGATACCTCAGAGATCATCCATGTGCAACTAACATCAGACAACTCTGCAATGCAAATTGTGGCCTGCTACAGATCACCCTCCATGACCCAGGACCACCACTCCACCTTTCTGGAGACACTGGAAAACATGAAGGCCCTACTGAACACCCTGATATTGGGCGATTTCAATTACCCTACCATTAACTGGGAAAACTACTCAAGTACAAACTCCCAGGTCCAGCGTTTCCTGGAATTTATCAACTCAAATGCCCTGGATCAGCTGGTAAACTCCCCTACCAGAGGTGAAAACATACTGGACCTGGTCATCACCAACATGGGCGACAGGTGTTCCACACCAGAGGTCAACCTGTCACTGGTTAGATCAGACCATAAACTAATCACTCTGGATGTCCACACCATACCACCACCTCCAACCAAGGAAACCACAGTGAAAAACATTTCTATAGCAAACTTCACCTTGCTTAAGACAGAGGTGGTAAGTTTCACAGCCCCCATGCTAAAGGATAACAGTGTTCAAGATGCAAGATCCTTTACAAATGCACTCTATGAGCACCTACAAGGATGCATAGATCATGCCATCCCTAGCAAAACCAAGACTCACTCCCCTAAGAGAAGGAAACCAGTCTGGTGGACCCCTGCCATAAACAGGCTATACAAAAGAAGGAGGAAACTAGTTCAGAAAAAAAACAAATCCCAAGAAGGAAAGACGTCCCTGATCAGTATCAGTAAGAAACTAAGGTCCCTCATAAAATCCTCCAAGGCTAACTTTGAAAGAAAAATAGCCAAGGATTTGAAAGATAACCACAAATCCTTCTTTAGCTATGTCAAGAATATAAGTGGCAACTCGCAGATATGCTCTGAGCTAGTGCAGAATAGCACAAAATATACTGAACCCACTGATATTGCCAACATCCTGGCAGATAGATTCAGTGCAAACTTCACCCCCCTCTCACCCCCAAAAGGGCCTACAATAATACCGGAAAAGTGTAGTGTCCCGGAAATTACAGATGCACAAGTGAAAACAGCCCTTTCAAAAGCCAAAAGCACAGTGTCAATGGGGCCAGATGGTGTCCCAGGCTGTGTCTTGCACGAACTACAGAATGAACTAACTCCCCCCACCTAAACACACTGTTCAACCTCAACCTAGGCTACATGCCCATAGAATGGTGCACAGCAATGGTTATTCCACTTCACATAGGAGGGGCCACAACTGACCCTGGTAACTATTGCCCCATAAGCCTGACTAGCCTGGTCTGCAAGGCTATGGAATGCATCATCATGGAACTCATTAACAAAGACATTGGGAACCTCCAAACACTTGACCAGACACAGTTTGGCTTTAAGGGCAGATCATGCCTACTAAACCTGGTTGACTTCTTTGAGACAGTCACCAAGGCCATAGATGAGGGGAAGGTAGTTCACACAGCCTACCTTGACCTCACCAAAGCTTTTGACATCATTCCCCACTCAGGAATTATAGAAAAACTCACCAGCCACCTAGGGTGACAACCTAGCAGGGGTGCTTTTCCAGTAAACTGGATGGTGTAGGTAGACCAGGATGGGGGCACCAAATGGTGAGGTTGAAGCACCAGTTGACCAAAGGCCATCCCTGACTGACATTTTTTAAAATGCTGAATTTTTGAAAATAGAATATCTGTAACTGTAATGCCTGGTAGTATTTAATTAAGTTGATGCTGCTATACTGCAGTGAAATCACAATTTTTTTAAGGGACAGAGCAAACCTTTAAGGGAAAATCAAGAATAGATAAGGAAAATTAAAATGGCAAATTGTGTGCTAAAGCTAGGCTTAGAAGAGGTGCATACATTTGAGTTATTCAACATATCAATGTGGATTTCAGTGAGATGTCTTTGATATTACTCTACTATATATATATATATATATATATATATATATATATATATATATATATAGAGTGGGGTCTACTTTACATGGTTGACTCTTCAGAAAATCGACTTTCATATGGCTGAGACCATATGATCGATTTTCGAAAAGCCGACCATGTAAAATAAACACATAACACACACCAAACACTTACCTTTCAACCGTTAGCAAGGGGAAAGCCCCCCGTAACTTAAATATACCAACTCGGAGATCGCACTACAGTGCGGAAGAAGGAAATTTTCCTATTCCACACTGTACGGAGACAGCGGTTCCCCATGGTCGGCTTTTTGAAAGTCGATCATATGGTCTCGGCCATATGAAAGTCGATTTTCTGAAAAGTCGACCATGTGAAGGGGACCCATATATATATATATATATATATATATATATATATATATATATATATATTTATATATATATTTATGTGTGTGTGTGTGTGTGTGTGGGTCCTTATCAGATGCTCAATTTTTCACAAATGCGAAACTCATATTGTCTAGACGATATGATTGAGTTTCCAAAAACTCAAAGCTTTTGAATGGAGATCATAGTACTATGTGGATCAGGGAATTTTACCTTTTCCACACTTTAATGAGATCTTGAAGCCCCCTCCAAGTGGGGGGCGGCATCCTCCACACCCCCCTAAATTATATATACCAACTCTGAAATCGCACTACAGTGATAAAAGGGTAAATTTTCTGATCCTCACCGGACCGCTATCTCCATTTATAACCACTGAGACAGATTTACTGTAGCCTGTGTTTAAATGGAGAAGTATTCCTTTAACTGAAGACTGGACTTCTGGTAAGTTGTATAGTTCGATGTTCCCGGTTTTGATATGCTGAGGTTTTAATTAAACAGAGTTTCGCTATTATGAGTTTGCTGTTTTGAAATTCGATTATATTAGTTTTGGACAAAATGCAGGGAACCCATATAGATATCTATAGCTATGTATCTATATAATATATATATGTATGTATATTTATATACCCACAGACATACCCACATACATTATATATATATATATATATATATATATATATATATATATACGGCTCTACCTTACAAGTTCAACACTTCACAAGATCGACATTTAAAACTACGAGACCACAACAACGACGATCCACATATACAAAACTCCACATAACCGACAATTCAAACCTACAACATTTATGCGACATTCCAATGTATAAAATAACGGCTGTACATACTACTGTTGTGCTATGCACCATTTACTGTAGAGTAATAATATAATGGAATCACCAGGTACGATTGGTAGTGCGTATAGCACTATTGAATCCCAAAAAGGAAAAGATCTAATGGTAGTAGACAATTATATCTACTACCTAGAAATATGCAGGGAAAATAGGAGATATTGGGGATGTAGATACAAAATCACCGAAGGGTGTAGAGGCAGAGCGACAACTTCACTAATGCCTAATGGTGACATCCTACAGAAATCTGTACCTCACAATCACACTGCAGAGACAGCAGAAGTGGAGAGATATAAGGCATGCCATGAAGTCAAAACACCAGCACAGTTTAGTAGGGACACTCCATGCCTCATTTTAGAGGATGTTGTTGCTTCCACGTCCCTAGACAATGTTTGTAATATCCCACGTAGAAAAGCTCTCCTGCAACAAGTTGGGCACGTTCGCTGTAAAAGAATTCCCTGTCAAAGAGGCGAGGAATTAACCGTAGACAGCATATATTTTACAAAATTCCCTTTGAAGGATGGTGCATTTCTAATTAAGGGAATGTTTGATAGCACTACTGATACAAAGGTTACAGTGTTTAGTACACTTCAGAACCTACAGGATTTAAGCAGTGCTACCATCTGGATGTTGGATGGTACTTTCTTTCGAAAAGGTGTAAACATCAAACAGCTGTACTCAATTCACGCTTTTGTGAAGTACGGTAGTCACAGTAAGTCCATTTCGTTAGTGTATGCATTTCTATCAAAGAAATCTTTTAAATGCTACAATTACCTGTGGCATTGTGTATTCCATCTGTTATCAGAACAGAATCTACAAGTGGCTGTGCGATTTGTTTTGTGTGACTTTGAAATTGCGGCTTTGAAAAGTATTCAGGTAAATATCCCCAATGCAAAATGCAAGGGTTTTCTCTTCCATTTCTCACAAAATATTTGGAGAAAGATTCAAATGTTAGGGTTGACAGGTCTCTATAATACATCAAACATATTTCAAATGGCAGTTAAAACTCTAGTAGGCCTTTCATTTCTAACAGAGGAAAAAGTACAATCTACATTTGATGAACTGAAACAGGGCTTTCCAGAGGAAAGGATAGATGTTTTAAAATACTTTTCAGACTGGTATGTGTATGGCAGAGCACAGAAGTTCAACACTAGGAATACATCTACAATACGTTTCCTACCATTGTTTCCGATCACATTCTGGAATATTAGTGAACTAAATGATTTGTGTTTACCATGCACGCAAAATACAGTGGAGGCACGGCATAGGAGACTGAAGTGTCTCGTTGGCGAGAGGGGTACAAATCATTACACATTAATGTCCAGCCTAACCCGCTAGCAAAACAGGGTAGACAAGCTAAGGATCAGGTATTCCACTGGTAATGTTCTGTCCCCTAAAAAGAGGAAACTCATAGAGAGACATAACAGATTTCAGAATGTATTAGCTAACAGACAGGACTATAAGGCCATTGAATTTGTGAAAGCAGTTTCTAGACTTCTTAAACTGTAGAATCAGTTTTCATTACATGACACTATTATCGGAAAATGATTGCAAATTGAATTTAGCACCATCAGCAAAGGTGTTTAACATGTAGATGTTATTTACTTGGTTTAATGTGCAGTCGACGTTCTGTAATGTCGGTTATGTGGAGTTTCATATATGTGGATTGTCGTTATTGTGGTCTCGTAGTTTTAAATGTTGATCTTGTGAAGTGTAGAACTTGTAAGGTAGATCCATATATACACATACATACAAACATGCGCGCGTGCACGCACACACACACACACACACACACACACACACGCACACACGCACACACGCACACACGCACACACACACACACACACACACACACACATGTACACACACACACACACACACACACACACACACACACACACACACACACACACACACACACACACACACACACACACGTACACACGTACACACGTACACACACACACACACACACGTAGACACACACACACACACACACACACACACACACACACACACACACACACACACACACACACACACACACACACACACACACACACACACACACACAGAGCAGTGCTAAACTGAGATTAGAACATTGCTGTCAACATTCCATAAGTATTTATATTGGTTTATGCTCATAGAAGTCCCTCTAATATGTTGGTTTTATTAAGGAATATGCATCTTCTCTGAGATTGAAACATAATTTTAAAGTAATGGGTTGGGTGGATGTTAATTCTTTCCAATAATATTGCTCCAACTAAACATTCTCTGCTGCTGAAAAAGTAGTTACATCAGAAAAAGTAGGCATTGCATATATCTGAAATGCCACTGGCAAGCATAGAAAGTGGATTATGTAGGTTAGTAACCAGAAAAAATACACTACACAAAAAATAAACAAAAAAGGTGTGAAAATCACCAACAAACCCCAACCACCATAAGCTTTATTTTTTTAAGAAGTTCTAAACCTGAGCTCTTTGTAAATAAAACTTCATCAGAGTATCAAGGCTTACAATTTATTTATTTATTTTACATTTGTTGACCGGGATGATCCGACTGGATACATGTCCATTTTCAGCGGAGGCCCGGGGAAAAAACCTCCACATTTACAGCAAATAACGTACGGAATACAAAAGCAAATGTCATACAATTTACAAAGTTACATATTGTTACATTAATAACACATAGGTGAAGGAGAAACATAGCATGTGCAATGGGGAAAAGAACATGAGAATTGCATATGATCTAAGGAAGTAACATCTTTGGAGTAGCACTCTCAAAGTACAGTTGTATAGCAGCCGAAATTATGCTATTTGATAGTAAGAGGTTGTCAAGCTTCATGTTTGGGCATCTATTCGATTAGGTAATACAGTGTTAGATCATAAATGAAAGAGTTTAAGTCGTAGGGATATTCATTAGTTGGAGCGTGGACTTTGGCTTCATAAAGAAGAGTTAGTCTGGGACAGAGCACTGACATAGCCAGTGTGACTTGAAATGGAGTTTTAGATCCTTTTTGAATTGGACCAGGGAGCTTGATAGAGTGAGGTTAGAAGGGAGGGAGTTCCATATTTTACCAATAGTGTTGGCAAACAGAGTATCTCCCCCTGAGTTATGGGATCTGACTGTTTGGACAAGTAACCTATTTGATGAGAGTAGGCAGCTAAGATTAGTGTATGGTATAATAAGGTTTTTCAGTGCTGGAGAGTTGCCAGGTTGTTTGAGAATTTTAAAAGCCTCAAGGAGTTGGTTCAAATGAAGAAGGTTTGGCAGTTCAATCCAGCCCAGGTTTTTTAGGTTATGGCAGTGGTGGGCCCT
The DNA here is from genome assembly GCF_019279795.1 of Protopterus annectens. NCBI lineage: Eukaryota > Metazoa > Chordata > Ceratodontiformes > Protopteridae > Protopterus > Protopterus annectens. The sequence goes on along the minus strand of NC_056741.1, from coordinate 1,533,375,095 downwards.
GTAAGGCATGCCAGTTGCAAATCTGGCAATGTTATTATAGCAGCTTGTAAGTTTGTTCAGGTCAACTTTATTAAGGTTAGTCAGTATGGGGGAGGCATATAGTAGGGTTGAGAGGAGATGTGAGCGAGCGATGTCTACTTTGGCTTTTGGAGTTAGGAAAAATTTTATTTTGTATAGAGACCCTAGTTTCTTGTTAATGGTTTTGATGGTCTGGTTAATGTACATGTCAAATTGCAATTTATTGTCAATGGTAACTCCAAGGAGTTTGGTATGGGAGTCAGGGGAGATGATAGTGCCGTTGTTAGATTGTATAGTAAAGGGAATAGGAGAGGGTTTCTGGGTAGGATGAAAGAGTAGTAGTTTGGTTTTGTTTGGGTTCAGGATCAGGTTTCGGCCTGATAACCAGTTTTCTACTGTAGTAAAAGTGAGCTGGGTTGTGGATAGTAGGTTGACTAAGGATGTATCAGAGCAGAGTAGTGTAGAGTCATCTGCATATTGAATGCAGTCGGCCTGAGGGATGACTGTATGAAGATCATTTATAAAGACTGAAAAGAGAAGAGGTCCTAGTATGGAACCTTGAGGGACCCCTATGGTATTAGGTAAGAGGTGAGAGAGCTGATTCTGCCAGAGTACTGCCTGTTGTCTATTGGAGAGATAAGCATGAAACCAATGAAGGGTTTGGTTGTCTAAGTACAGAGTGTTCAGTGTGTGTGGAGTAGCAGCTGATGGTTAACCATGTCAAATGCTTTTGACAGGTCCAGAAAGAGAGCTGAGGATATTTTTTGTTATTCCAATTATGGTTAATTGTATCAGTGAAGGAAAGGAGGGCAGTGGTAGTACTGTAGTCAGATCTGAAACCATGTTGAGAGTCGGTAAGTAGATTATTCTGGGTGAGGTAATGTTGATTGTGCACACATTTTTCCATGATCTTGGCAAGTGTTGACAATATGGCTATTGGCCTATAGTTTGAAAGGTCTGTAGAGGCGCCACCCTTATGGAGTGGTATTACATAAGATATTTTCCAAATTGAGGGGATAGTATACTCTGTTATGGTTCGATTAATTAAGATAGAGACTGGGTATGCTATGACATCTGCAGCTTTTTGCAGGTATTCGGCTGGGAAAAGATCTGCAGAGAGGGTAGTTGACTTTAGTTTCTTCAATAAAGATTGGATCAAGGAAGTGGGAATGGGCTGAAGGTTGAAGGAGAGTGGTGTGCTGGGAAAAGAGCATGTTATTGAGGAGGAGGAGGTAGCGGGTGATTGTCCGGCTAAGGACTGTATAGTCTCAGTAAAGAAGGTGTTAAAGGAATTTGCTACTTTTTCTGGGTTCTCATTGCATAGTGTTGCTGGGGTAGGAGTGGAGGATTTACCTGGGTGGAGAAGATTATTAATTCCTGTCCAGAACTTTTGAGGGTTATTTTGGTATTTATATTGTAGTTGGCAGTAATAGTTTTTTTTGTCAAATGAGATGGCTTTTTTAGTCTCATTTCTTAGCTGTTGGAATTTAATACGATCTAGGGGTAGCCTAGTTGTACGCCACTTATCCCATGCTTTGTTTCTGAGTTTGATTTTGACTTTGGAGTCGTTTGTTAGTCAAGGTGATAATTGTGATTTTGTTTTGATTAATCTTTTTGGGGCATGAGAGTCAAGTATGGTTAGAAATGTGGTATTAAAATATATCACTCCCTCCTCTAGGGGAAGATCCTTTAGGGTTGACCAATTGCAGGATTTGAGTTCTGTTAGGAATTTTGTGATGTCAAAGTTTTTATTGTTTCTTACAGATCTGTAAGTGGGTGATTTGGGGCTGACTGCTTTGTCTTTTCTTATGTATGTGATGAGATGGTCACTAGTATCATTGGGAAGAGTCCTAGTCTTGTACATATTAGGGTGGCTATTTATGAGTATCCAGTCTAGGATACTCTTTTTTTGGTTAGGGTTTCCTATTCTGGTGGAGGAGGATATGATCTGTGAGAAGCCATAAAGGTTTAGGTGGATGGTGTTTGAGTCTGAGGAGCATAGGTTCCAGTCAATGTTAACATCGCCCAGAACAATTGTTTCTTGAGGGCAGTTATTAGCTAACCAGTTAAGAATATTTTCGAGTGTGCTAGGGTTATTCCCAGGGGGGATATAGATCACAATTAGATTTATACTTTTTTGTTTGTTTAGTTGCACTTTTAGGGCTAGAATTTCGGCGTTGGAGAACAGGGGAGGTTGAATGGGATAAGGTAAGACATTTAGTGAGCTTTTATAGTGGACCGCAATGCCGCCTCCTTTTTTCTTTGTACGATCAGCCCTGAGTATGTTATAGCTGGGTGGTAAAATCTCATTATCTTTGGTTGTTGGTTTAAGCCATGTTTCAGTTAGACACAATATGTCGGGGAGATAGGTTGCTAAAAGGGCATGAAGGTTATGTACTTTATTGTTTACGCTTCTTATGCTTAGGTGGTAAATTTGCATGGAATTAGGTGACCTGGGAGAGAAAGGTGGGGTATCAGGTTTGGTGGTGGACAATGGACCTGGGTTAGGGTGGATGTCACCGTCTTTCGTTATGTCTTTTCTTAGGTAGTCTATTAGTCACATTAGTTTAAGTAGTAATTTTTGAACATATTTGGATTTAAAATGTTTTAGGTTTGGTTTGTTAGGATACTGGTTGAGAGGTCTAGTTGTTGTAGCGGTTAGATAGTAGGTTGTGAGCTCGGTCATAGGTGAGATAAGTGGGGTGGCGGTTCTATTTTTGGGGTAGTGGAAGCCTGAGTATAGCTTGTCTTCATATCTAGTTAATATATATGGGATGAGTATGAGTGGTAGTATGAGAAGTATAGTTATAAGTATGGGGTTGAGAGTGGAAGGGATGGAATGCATTGTCCTAGGGTGATGGGCCTATTCCCTAGTGGTATGAATAGGGTTAACAGGAAAAGTGGTGTGTGGGTGGTGAGGTAATAGGGTAGTGATTATGTATGGTTGAAAGGGGAGAGGAGGTGTGGCTAAGTTAGTTATAAATGAAGCAGTGGTGGGGGCCGGTGGGATACGGGGGCAGGGTGGGGCGCGGAGCGAGCCCGAGCAAAGCAAGGGCAAGCGGAGCGGGGTTAAAACCGCCTCAAAGTTTCCAAAGGCCAGTGAATAAGGTGAGTATAAAAGTAACCTCTTTACTATTATAGTTCACCGAACATTAAAACAAATCCCTTTTACTATGGAAAATATGAACTTTGTTTTGAATAAAATTTGTCTAGAGGAGTTACTAGAATTGGATTAGGTTATAGGGTTTACTGCCGTGAAATGAACCTAGTCCGTACCCTTTTAGAGAACACTATTTAAGCGTTCTTTACACTATACTATTAATGAATATTAACCTTGGCCGCTTGTTAATCTTCTGTGGGTCTGTTGTTTAGAGCTTGACCTCTTGTTCTTAGAAAGTGTAGCGACCCTCTTTTAGCAGGACTTGTAGTTTGAGGAGGGGAAATTATGGACAGTACCTGAAGGGAGATACGATGGAAAAACACAAAGGCTTACAATTGAAGCTTCTATCATGATTACACAGTTAAAAACCATACTTAAAGTATGCATACTTAAAGTTAAAACCATATATAACAGTGAACAATTAAAACCAACCCATCAAAAAACAAATGAATGAAAACATTGAAGTTAAAGACATATTAACTAAATCAAGCTCCAAGATGTATAAAAACAAACAGAAAACTTCTAAAAGGCTTTTAGCGATCCTTGAACACTTTTGTACAAATGATACAAAAAAATGCAAATTTGTGACCATAGATGTGTAACTAGACATGTAAATATGTAAGTATAACTATAGATAAAATATAAATACAAATGTATATATAAATTATGAAGATATACGTATGAATGTACAGCTAGTTAAAAAATGGCTGCTTTGATCTTTAAAATGTTGGAAATAGAAAGAGTGTCATTGATGCCAGGAGTATGTGTGGCACTGAGCCTCACTTGCCAAAACAGTTCTTTACTATCCAAAGTAGTTTCAGTGTACCCACTTAATGGTCTCACCTGAACTCTGTCAATAGCAAAGAAGTCAAATCTTTTAGAAGATGAACATTCGCGAGAATGTTGAAACAGTGTATTTGTCATTTTCCTCTTCCTAATGTTATAGACATGTTCACTGATCCTATCTCTCAACCGTCTCTTTGTTTTGCCAACATAAAAAAAAATTGCAGGAGGAACACATGGCTAAATAAACTGGATGGCTCATGTTGCAATTAACTTTCCCTGGGCAAGGGATAGTTCTTTTATACTTATGTAGTACGGCATAAGGACCTACATGTATATACCTACACATTTTGCAGCGACCACATTTTTGCATTAAACTGTGACTCCATACAACTGTCCCCGCCCCTAACTCCAAAATGTCTTTAATGTTTTTATCATGGGAATATGTGATTGTGGGGTGTAAACCCAAACACTTTTTCAAATCATCACTAAATATAGTGTCCCAATATTTCCTGACAGTACTAACATACTAATGCGTGGTATTACTGAAGGGGATAACAAAAAAAAGTGATATCTGTCGAAGACTGAGCAGTCTCTTGGGGCATAGATTGGCTGACCTTAGATCCCTTCAAAATAGTTGAAAAGCGGTAAGGCCTATGTTGTTGTATTACTTCAGCTTTGATTTCATTAAGAAACTTAATTGGGTACCCCCATCCAAAAACAAACAAATCAAAGGATGTACCTCCTCATTAAATTTAATGTCATCTGAAATAAGCCAAGACACCCTGACCATCTGACCCTTCACTACCAGTTTCTTCTGAAAATGAGGATGACAACTTTCAAAGTGTAGGTATATGTTAGAAAAGGTCTCTTTTCTAAAAATAGTGGAAGGGTAACAACCCTTTGCTGAATCTTTACCAAGAGTTAAATCCAAATAATTACTGTAATTCAAATCAATTGTATAAGTAAACTAAAAACCTAGTAGAGCTCTGTCAAAAGTTGTAAAAATACTGCCATTGTTCTCTATTGCCTTTCTGTAGAATCAAAACATCATTCAGAAATCTGAAATAACCATGTGCTAAGTCAAGAAATTCAGGAGTAAAAAACACTAGCCTTCTCCCACATAGCTAAAACAATGTTGGCATATAATGGTGCACAAGCGGCCCCCATAGCCACTTCTGATACCTGATGAAAAAATCCCCCCTCGAAGTAGAGGAAATTATTAGTCAACACAAACTTAAGGAGACAGTGACCAAACATACATCATCAGAAAGCACAGAGGTAAGCTGAACTAAATAAGGGGAGAACCATTCCACTCCTAAATCGTGGGGCATCACTGTGAATAAATCTACTATGTCAACTATAATAAATGTAACATTGTCAAAATATTCCAAGGAATTCAGAACTTCCAGTAGGTTCCATGAATTCTTTAGAATATACTTCTCTGACTTCAGCATTGTTTTACATTCGAAATCCACATATTTAGCCAAGGGCTCAGTCACATTCAGATCTATTTGACCTTGCATGACCATATCCAGTAGTAGAAAATTAAGTTTAGCGTAAGCCATATTAATCTCATGTAATGACATCCTTTGATACTTATTCTCTCTAGCCAAAAGCTTAAACATCTTGGAAGAGAATTCCGAACTATCCATTATTACCACCCCACCCCCACATTTATCTGGTTTCATTATTTGGATGCGTTTATCTTTAGCTAAACTAAATAAAAGCTTCCAACATTTGAGAAGGTCAATCAGCTTAGTTTCTGCTACTCCTTTCTCTCTTTCCACTAAAAAAAAAAAAAAAAAATGTATCTGCTTTTACTGTATTTGTGTTTCTTCCTACTTTATTTTGCTTTTGCGTCATCTTAAAAGTACTCAATTGTATTTATTACTGCTTGGTGTAACTCATTCTAAGCATTTTAGTTTAAGCACTTGGGCTTCAGACCAGTTGTTTTACATTAGGAAGGTTTGTGGTCTGCACTGTAGTGGCAGAACAGGTAGCTTACATCCTTCTAAGTTGGGAACTGCTGATTGAGGGCTCAGTGTCTGTTATTCTAAAAGTGTATTAATTCTGGTTTAAGCACTTGGGCTTCAGGCCAGTTATTTTACATTAAGAGGGTTCGTGGTCTGCTCTCTTGTGGGAGGAGAAGCTGGACTCTGCCCTTCTGAGCTGGGAATTTCTGGTTAAAGGCTTATAGTGCCTGCATATTTGAACTGCTTCTTACTGAAATTGGTACACCTTGTTTGCTGTAGCATAGACTAGATCCAGGCCTGCTGAATCTAGCTTTGTTTGTATAACTTGAGCACTAATCCAGGCATTCTTTAAAGTATTCAATTGCATTTATTACTGCTTGGTAGTAACTTGATTAAAGTGTAGCTATCATTCTACGTCTTTTGGATTAAGCGCTTGGGCTTCAGACCAGTTGTTTTACATTAGGAAGGTTTGTGGCCTGCACTGTGGTGGCAGGACAGGTAGCTTACATCCTTCTAAGTTGGGAACTGCTGATTGAGGGCTCAGTGTCTGTTATTCTAAAAGTGTATTAGTTCTGGTTTAAGCACTTGGGCTTCAGGCCAGTTATTTTACATTAAGAGGGTTCGTGGTCTGCACTCATGCGGGAGGAGAGGCTGGACTCTGCCCTTCTGAGCTGGGAATTTCTGGTTAAAGGCTTATAGTGCCTGCATATTTGAATTGCTTCTTACTGTAATTGGTACACCTTGTTTGCTGTAGCATAGACTAGATCCAGGCCTGCTGAATCTAGCTTTGTTTGTATGCTTGTTGTTTGTTTGCTTGTTATTTCCCTGAAAAGCTAATTCCACCTAAAACGCGGCTTTTCAGCGCTTCTGTGGATCCCTAGTGATATCTGCATTGCTTACTGTACTTATTTCCTTGTTTCACTTGAAAGAAAGTTACTGTTTGTCATTTTTGCATTTAAGTTACCTGTAACACATTGCATTTAAGTTACCTGGCACTTGCTAACTAAAGCAATTATATAAGTCAGCACTAAAAAAAATTAAAAGAACTACACCCTCACAAACTCCCCTTGAGCACCTCGTTCCCCATTGGCCCTTTTTTTCAATTATAAAGGAATTCCCAATACTATTCTAGCATGTCCAAAGGTCAGTTGTCAATCTCCTCTCCGGTCCAGCTGGTGAATCTGGGAATCTTGAGGCAATGTTACAACTGCCTCATGTACACAGACAACCCTCTCCTCCTCCCAACAAATTCCAACACATGTGAGATATGCAACCATATAGCCAAACTGGAGGCTAAGCTCTCTCAACTCAGTACTGGCGTAACCAGTCAGGAGTAGAAGGAAACCACAATCACTACAATTCCAGTCTCACATAGACTTACCACGACAGCAAACCAAACACATAAACACACAAAAACATACTCGAAGGCTCTAAATAAAAATCTGCCTAAGCAGCAGAGATCTCTAAAGCAGACACCCAAGCAACCGCTACCCCAAAACAAAACACATGCAACACATAGCTCACAAAGCCAGTGTGCTGAATAGTCACAGCCCTTAAGGCTAAACAACACACCTGATACACTTGTAATAGATGACTCTATTGTCAGGCACACTGACGTTCCGCTCACCAGGCTGAACAAGGAGAAGGTCACGGTGAGCTGCCTGTTGGGCGCTAGGATCCGCCACATAGCACAAGCACTCAGGTCACTCCAAGGCAAGTACAAATATGACTCAGTCATTGTCCATGCTGGTGTGAATGACCTGAGACATACCTCCCTGGACTACATGAAAAGAGACATAGCAGAGCTCTCTGAGCATGTAGCCTAGGCCGGTATGACCCTGACCTTGAGTAGCATCTTACACTCACCAAGAATGATGCCACAATATGAAGACAAGATGATCAATTTCAACAACTGGCTTAAGTATTGGTGTCATTCAAAGGGGATCCAGTGCCTGTCAGCCTGGGATGACATGCTCGACAAGCCACGATGCTTCGCTAGGGATGGCTTGCACCTGTCACCCCTGGGCTTTCGGATATTGGCAAAGGCTGTTGCTACCCCCATAGTGCCTTTTTTAGGCAAGGCTCAAAAGACAAACCCACCTCCATAGGTATCACAAGGGATAAGAAACTAAGAGTAATGCTACTCAATGCCAGAAGTCTAAACCTCAAGATGCACACACTCGAAACTCTCCTTAGCATGGAGAACATCGATATCTGTGCAGTAACAGAAACCTGCTTCAAGGCTCCCAAGAGCACCCCAGCACTACTAGGTTATACCTCATACCATGCTTTTCGGCCCCAAAACTTGGACCGAACCACAAAAGGAGGGGGAGTATCAATATTCATCAAAGATACCCACACCTCCAGGTTGGTGGCACAGCACGAAGCATCAGAGACTATCCATGTGCAACTAACAGTGGGTAAAACTGCCTTCCAGTTTGTAGCCTGCTACAGACCACCCTCCCAAACCCAGGAACCCCACTCGGCCTTCCTGAGAACACTGGAAAATATGAAGATCTCTCCAAACACCATTATACTGGGTGACTTCAACTACCAAAGCATAGACTGAGAGCATTACTCTAGCTCCAACACCCTAGCCCAAAGGTTCCTAGAATTTATAAACTCAAATGCTATGGAACAACTTGTTACCACTCCCACAAGAGGGGAAAACATACTTGACCTGATCATCACTAACATGGGGACTTTATGCTCCAGACCAGAAGTTTATCCCTCACTGGTAAGATCAAACCATAAACTAATCTCACTGGATATTCACATCCCAACCCCACACCCTGCCCAGAAAACCACAGTGAAAAACTTCTCTAAAGCAAATTTCACACTCCTCAAAACCGAGGTAGAATCCTTCAAAGCCCCCGGGCCTGTGGAAAATACGGCCCAGACCACAGAATCCTTATAAACGCATTCTATGAACACCTTCAGGAATGCATGGATCATGCAATCCCAAATAAAACCAAGACCCAATCCTCCAAAGGCAGACGTCCTGTCTGGTGGACCCCAGCCATAAACAAACTATACAATAGAAGGAGGAAGCTACTACATGATAGAGCAAAATCCCAAAAAGGGAAGGCATCTCTGATCAGTATTAGCAAAAAACTACGGGCACTCATAAAATCGTCTAAGGCCAGCTTCGAGAGAAAAATTGCACAGGACACTAAGGATAATCACAAGGCTTTCTTTAGTTATGTTAGTAACCTGGGTGGGAATTACCAGATATGCTCAGAATTAGTCCAAAATGACAAAAAATACACCGAACCCACAGACATTGCAACATGCTAGCTGACAGGTTCAGCGCAAACTCCCCCCCCCACCAAAAGGGCAAATATCTATCCCAGCAGAGTGCTGCCCCCCTGACATCTCAGATGCTCAGGTAAGAGCCGCCCTCGCCAAAGCAAAAAACACAGCATCAATGGGACCAGATGGTGTCCCGGGCTGCGTCCTACATGAACTCCAAGAAGAGCTAAACCCAAACATAAAACTACTGTTCAATCTCAGCCTTACCACAGGATATGTACCCAAAGAGTGGCGTACAGCAACAGTGGTCCCTCTCCACAAAGGTGGTGCCTCAACGGATCCTGGAAACTATCGCCCCATAAGCCTGACTAGCTTGGTCTGCAAAGCTATGGAAAGGATCATCATGGACCTCATAAATAAAGATATTGGGGACCTACAGACACTCAATCCTACCTAGTTCGGCTTTGTTAAGGGCAGATCCTGCCTCTTAAACCTGGTTGATTTCTTTGAAACAGTCACCAAGGCCATTGACTAGGGGAAGGTGGTCCACACAGCCTACCTGGACCTCGCAAAAGCCTTTGATACAATACCCCACTCAGGCATTATAGATAAGCTCACCAGCTTAAATATAAACCTCTATGTCACTAGATGGGTTGCAAACTGGCTCATGGACAGAACCCACATGGTTAGAATTGCTGCAGCCATGTCAGACTCCAAACCAGTTACAAGTGGCATCCCACAAGGCTCAGTCCTGGGACCTCTCTTGTTCGGTATATATTTCTCGGAGGTACAGGCCAACACGGAAGGACTGTGGCTGACCAAGTTCGCAGATGACTGCAAACTGGGCGCCATAATCGACTCTCCAGCCGACACAAGCATCCTCCAAAAGGGCCTCATAGAAACAGACAACTGGTGCCAGAGCCATGGCCTCAAGCTAAACGCCAAAAAGTGTATAGTCATCCCCTTTGGCAAAAACAAAGTGCCCACAAATTACCACATAGGTGATAATCCATTAAGTACAGAAGAAGTAATTAGGGACCTGGGGACCCAAGTTGATAGCAATCTCTCATTTGACAACCACGTGGCCAAAGTGGTTAGAAAAACATTTTATATAGCCCACCTAATCATGAAGGGATTCACATCTTGATCAGAGGAGGTCATCGTGCCTCTTTACTCATCCCTCATCAGGCCCATAATTGAGTACAATGCCCCTTTTGGGATGTACCTTACCAGACACCTGCAGCAACTGGAAAGACCCCAAAATTACCTCACCAAGAGGATCAAAGGGCTCAAACAGATGCCATATGCTGCCCAGTTAAAGAAACTCCAGCTCTACTCAGTGGCATACCGCCTGCTCAGAGGCAATCTGTGCCTGACATATAAAGCCATGTCCAACCCGGAATTAATGGACATGCTGCACCTCAGAAAATCCAAATCCCATCAAGCCACGCGCACGAGATACTTGAACTTCAGCACTGAAATAAATAGGACATGCTGGAGGGACAGATTCATAACCCAGAGGCTCCCTTCACTCTGGAATAAAATCCCAGTCCAGGTTAGGCAGAGTCCCTCATTGACTCTCTTCAAGAGGAATCTTGATGAGTGGATGGGAAATCGTAGGTTTACCCCGGGTATCACTTCTGTGTCACTGTTAGACAGAGGCACAGTATACTAACCTCGAAAAAGGGCATAGCAAAATTAATGTAAAATGGGTGGTGAAAGCCAAACACACTCTGGCTAGGCTTATAAATGCCCTAGGGCAGATAGCCTAGTATGAACCTATGAACCTATGAACCTTTGTTCTGATGATATTTATATTTGCTTCAGAAAAAAGAAGCTGTTTTTTTAAATTATCATCAGCAGTAGTATGTTGGTCATGTACTGTTTTTTTTGTGTATTAGACAGCTCCAAAGATTACATGTGATAAGGCGGTTGCAGAAAATTGTGTGAAGGTGTAAATCAAGCCTCCAAAACATGCACAGTTGAGAAGTCTGTTCTTTTCCCTCATTTGAGATCTATTTTATTGTTGTTCTTCTTTCGGCTTTTCCCGGTTAGGGGTCGCCACAGCGTAACTCTGGTCCGCTAATGATTGGCAGTAGATTTTTACGGTGCTGAGGTGCCAGCTCAACGCCCAACCTTCAACGAAGGCACGCTCAAAATGAGGAGATGTATAGCTGAAAATTACTGAGGTTAAGTGCTTTATAATTTACAGTAGGTGTAGTAATGACATCTTGTGTCTTCATAGGAGTGAAGAAATGACTGGGAGAGGTAATTAGCTTGAATGATTAGTAATGTTAACAATATTAGTATCATTTTGTGAACGTTAATATACACTGAAAATCTACAATTATTTTATCATTATGAAACTGAATAAAAGAAGTTTTCTTAAGAAAATTCAGTAAGCTGACAGAATGGAATGTGTTCCACCAGCCACCATACACTTTGCAGATGGCCTAGAGTCAATAATTAAAAAAGTAAAATGTGAGGCAGACAGTGCCACCTACTGGTAATGGTGCCCATTTGTCATGATTTGGAGAGGCAGCTAGGGGTGTGAATATTTTGACTTCACACAGGTGTATTTTCCTTCGAAAATGCACACAGGGTACAACAGATTTGCTGCAAATATTTAGCTTATTGGAAAACTGCTGGATATGTTACCTGTGACCTTGCATAATATCTTGTACAATTGTGCTCCTGATATTAACTGCTGGAAGCAGGCTGTCTGTTTTAAGTAAGTAAATTTTATGTGTCCATAAACTTTCATTATTAATATGACAAGGACATGCTTATAGAGCAATCATATATATTTTTTGGCTTTCTAAGCAAATATCATTGTGTCAAGTGCTATATTATTTGATTTTTTTCCATGAATAATACTAGACTGTTTACTTCCTGTGTAGTACAGTAAACTCTCAGTTAACCGGAATTTAAGCAACCTGAACTCTCGAGCAAACAGAAAAAAAAATTGAAGAAATTCAGTACAATTTTCATGTGTTGCCCTTTCTGTCACCCCTGCCCCCTGCAGAAACATACCTTATGTTTTTAGAGTTTTAAAGATTTAAAAAGGAAGATAGGAATAAATTTCCTCTCTCCCCAACCTAAGAACAAGTCAAACCAAACAAATAGTATAGGGTACAGTATTAGACAGGCCTATTTTAATAGTACGTCTCAAGCAACCAGAAACTACAGTTATCCAGCATTTACCAATCCCCATGGGTGCCGGTTAACTGAGAGTTTACTATACTACATATGCTTTTAACATTTGGATGTAATTAGTATTATACAACATATTACTGTTTTCACTCCTGATATATCCTGCAGATATTACAAAATACACAAACACACACACACGCGCACACACACACACACATACACACACACACACACACACACACACACACACACACACACACACACACACACACACACGCACACACACATGCTTTCATGCAAGCATACAAACACCCTTTTACACACAAACACATTCACAACACACACAGCATGGGGAACTGGGCTCTGTTGTAGCACAGTTTTCCTTCCATGCTGATAAATACTGTGGTTCATATCATTAATGATTTTTCACACAGTACCTAGAGAATCTATGCAACAAGGGGTAGGATATTCCTATTCCTTGCAAATTCACTGTATTATGTTGAGAAATAAATGTCTTCCATTAATATATGTTCAATGAAAGTGCCTTCAGAGCTGCCTTTGAATTTAATCATCACAGAGCATGGGAGGGTCAGTATTATTTATTATGTTCCTTAGGTGTACACTCTGTGTTCTTCCTGAAAATTACTACTTTTTTTCCAAACACATTTATGGAATTATCACTTGTGACATAGGCAAGTTTACATTTATATAAAAGTAATCATACTACAATTATAACAAAAAAATTACTTTACATATGTTGCTATATATCATATAACCAAAGCAACGGTACATAAATTATTCAATTCCTGCTTTTTTTTTAAACAAGAAGCATCTTTATACTACATAGTAAGTCAAGTAGTTATACAAATGAAGACAAACCACACCAGTACAATCCTAGTTGCAAGCATTTTACATCACAAACCATATTGACACACTCCCAGTTACAAACATTATACATCACTTATAATCTACCCAATCTTTTTCAGTCAAACATTACATAGCTCTTTTAAGTCCTCCTTTTGAACTTCATTCCTCTCTTGTATGTATTGTTCCCACAATTCCCATTTTTCCTATGTAGTTTGCTCCTACCCTTTTCTAAAGATCTCAGTTCCAGTTGTTTTATGTCTGTTACTATATTCACTGCTTCTAGTATAGTTGTAAGTACTGTACATTGTTTGACATGTCATATCAATGTCATAGATTGTCTTGCATCATGGCAAACTGTGGTACAACTCTGATCAAAATATAGGAAATTAATTGTCACAAAATATTATTTTAAATACAGTTCAAGTATTGCTTCTACTTGTACAGCATATATTCTGTCTTACTAATAAAAAAAAAAGCTTTGAATATATGCACATCATAGTCGTTCATGCCCTTCCAGTCCGCACTGCAACCTGTACACTTTATCTATACCCACTCAGTATTTTATTCTTTTGTTCACAATTGTTAACCTGAAGTGAACTGATCAGGAAAGGTCCTTTCACCCACACCCCAGGAAAATAATAAAATAATTCATGACTCATAGAAAGTAAAGTCATTTAAAACTTGAGCTTGTTTACTGAGCAGTGCTCTTCAGTGCCATGGCGGCACTTAGGTTCCTTGAATGTTTACTGTCATCATTGCAAAAGTGGCCTTGAAGTGTCTATAGTCACAGCTTACTATCTCATTAGTACTATGGCAGAAATATGCAGGTCTAGTAAATACATTTTAAACAGCAGAATGGTTGGTACCTTGTTCAACATCAGCATCCTTACAAAAACGGATATAAAAATATCAAATATTTTCAATAATAACATTTTAAATAATATATTGCCATGTTCAAATGTTATATGAGGCAATTCCAAAGAGCTGTTGAATTTATTATTTCCCTTTTTAGGATCAGATTATATCCAGGGCTTTACCATTTAACCATCGTCTGTCTTTATAATACATGGCTGAAGCTATGAGCTACATAGAAGAGTCAGCCCATAGTAGCAAGATTGATTTATTTTTTAATACCCATGTCAATGCTGCGACTCCACACTGGTTATTTACTAAACAGTGCTCACAGGTTGCCTGTAAAAATAGCCAGTTATGCTTAGAAAGTTTACCTGGTTAACATATGAATGAATAAATGAATTAGTGACTAAGTAAAGTCGTGTGTGTGTGTGTGTGTGTGTGTGTGTGTGTGTGTGTGTGTGTGTGTGTGTGTGTGTGTGTGTGTGTGTGTGTGTGTGTACATACATGACAAAAGGCATATCAAGGAAAGAGTAAAATATGTTGACAATGATAAGAGCTTTCTTTCAAAGGGGGATATACAGAACTTTCTCAGACAACAAGCAATTCAAGTGCACTCTTTAAAGAACAACACACTACAATATCTCACTTAGAATGTAAAAGTAATAGGACAAACCATTTGTCAATCAGCCTTACAAGTTCACAAATAGAAATGCATTAAATATATCCAAAATCCATTTTACTGCGTATGTCTCCGTCCTATTTGAGGCACACCTGGAAACAGGATAACTGCAGTTTTACTGTGGTCTCATGCTAATATCAACTCAATAAATATCTACTGTACCTATCTAACTATAACGAAATGATGTACAACAAGTAATGATCAAGGTAACCTGAAAGCACAACCTGATGGCCATTAACAATAATATTCTGCAGGGATAAATGCACATGGAAAATGTGAAGTAGATGCACAGAGTGCACAAAGGAATGGATTGGAAAGGGCAAGCTGAAACAATAAAAAGTCAGTGTGCATAAGGAAATAATATGCTGGATAGCCGAAAGAAGCAAAGTTGGGACTGATAAGACAGTTCTGGTAAGTGAGCTGTGAAAACAAAGGTGAAAAAAAGAATTTTGGTTTGGTATAGTAACTGCACCTCTTGCATCATGCACTGTGATGCCTAAGAGGTTCTGACATTTGTCATACGTTGGAGGTGCTGACACTTGTCATAAGTGTTGGCTGAGGCAGAGTTCTGCTTTTCATGGACAGCTAACCACATTTAAGTTCTCTGGAAGGGGCAGGTGATCCACTAATATGAGGAGGAGTCATACATCAAACACATCATACACAAAAACATTCGCGGAGGCTCTCAATAATAATCTGCCCAAGCAACAGAGACCTCCAAAGCAGAAACACAAGCAAATGACACATAGCCCACAGACTCAGTGTGCCACTCAACCACAGCCAATAAGGCAAAACAATGTACCCAACACACTAGTCATAGGTGACTTTATAGTCAGGCACACTGATGTCCCACTCACCAGGCTAAACAAGGAGAAGGTTACTGTCAGCTGTCTGTCGGGTGCCAGGATCCGCCACATAACCCACACACTCAGGTCATGCTACAACAAGTACAAATATGACTCTGTCATTGTCCATGTTGGTGTGAGTGACCTGAGATGTACCTCCCTGGACTACATGAAAAGAGACATGGAAGAGCTCTCCAATCTTGTAGCCCAGGCAAGTATGACCCTATCCCTGTGTAGTATTCTGCCATTGCCCAGAATGATACCGTAGTAAAAGGACAAAATGATTGACTTCAACAATTGGCTAAGCTTCTGGTGTCATTCTAAGTGGATCCAGTATCCGTCTGCTTGTCGACAGACCATGATGCTTTGCCAGAGATGGCCTGCACCTGTCACCCCTGGGATTCCGGATACTGGCTAAGGCTTTTGCCGCCCCTATAGTGCATTTTTTAAGCAAGGTTGAAATGACAAATTCACCACCATAACAGGAACAGGCAAGCAAAAACTGAGGGTAATGCTACTCAATGCTAGAAGTCTAAATCTCAAAATGCACTCACTCAAGGCACTCCTTAAAATGGAGAACATTGAAATCTGTGCAGTGACTGAGACCTGGTTCAAGGCCCCAGAGAGCACCCCTGCACTACCAGGCTATAACTCATACTACACTTTTCGGCCATGTAACCATGACCGGAACACAAAAGGTGGAGGTGTATCCATATTCATTAAGGATATCCACACCTCCAGGCTAGTTGCCAAGCATAATGCATCCAAGGTTATCCAAGTGCAACTAACTCTGGGCAAAACTGCAATCCAAATTGTAGCTTGCTACAGATCCCCCACCATTCCCCAAGATTCCCACTCCTCTTTTCTTGATGTACTGGAAAATATTAGGGTTCAACCAAAAACCCTAATAATGGGCGACTTCAACTACCTCCCATTAACTGGGAAAACTACTCATGTACCAACTCCTTCACACAACGCTTTCTGGAATTCATAAACTCCAATGCCCTGGATCAAGTTATCCACATCCCCAACAGGGGCAACAATATCCTAGACCTAGTCATTACCAACATGAGTGACTGGTGTTCCACACCTGAAGTCAACTCCTCGTTGGACCAATCCAACCATAAGCTAATCACCCTTGATATCCACATCCTGCCCCCACCCCCCATTAAGGAAACCATGGTAAAAAGTTTCTCCAAAGCCAACCCGATGCTTCTTAAAATAGAAGTGGTGAACTTCATGACACCCATGCATATGGACAATTCAGTTACGACTGCTGAATCCTACACAAATGCACTCTATAAGCACTTAGATGAGTGCATGGATTGTGCTATCCCAAACAGAACCAAGACGCTATCCTCCAAAAAAGGAAGCTAATCTAGTGGTCCTCTGACATAAACAAACTGTACAACAGAAGGAAGAAATTGTTGTAAAAGAGAAAAATCCCATGAGTGGAGGAGCTCCCTGCTCAGTAAAAAGCTGAGATCCCTAATAAGATCCTCCAAATCTAGCTATGAAAACAAAATTGCCACTGATTCTAAGGACAACCACAAAACATTCTATAGCTATGTCAAGAATCTCAATGGCAACACCCAAATCTGTTCTGAGTTACAGCACAACTGCACGAAAATTACAGAACCAACTGATATTGCCAATATCCTGGCAGATAGGTTCAGTGCTAACTTTACCCCCCCATCCCCTAAAGGGCCCATGTCTATACAGGAAGAATGCAGGGTCCCTGTAATCACAACTATGCAGGTAAAAGCTGCACTGTCTAAAGCCAAAAACACAGCATCCATGGGACCAGACAACATCCCAGGCTGCATTTTACACAAACTTCAGAACGAACTGTCTCCCCACCTACGCACCATGTTCAATCATACCCTCACATCAGGCTTTGTGCCCACTGAATGGCATACAGCAACAGTTATCCCACTCCACAAAGGGGGAGCCACCATTGATCCCAGGAACCATCGTCTGATGAGCCTGGTCTGCAAGGCCATGGAACATATCATCATGGAACTCATAAACAAAGACATTGGTAACCTCCAAACTCTGGATACCACCCAGTTTGGGTTTATGAAAGGCAGATCATTCCTCCTGAACCTGATCAACTTCTTTGAGGCAGTCACCAAAGCAGTAGCTGAGGGTAAGGTGGTTCACACAAGCCTCTCTTGACCTCGCCAAGGCTTTCAACACCACCCCCCATTCTGGAATTATACCTAAACTCACTAAACTAGGTATAAATCCCTACATCACAAGATGGGTTGCCAACTGGCTCACTGACAGAACCCACACTGTAAACGTTGCACACTCCAAATCTGACCTCAAACCAGTGACAAGTGGAGTATCACAGGGTTCAGTCCTGGGACCTATCCTGTTTGGTATCTACTTCTCCGAAGTACAGGTTAACACAGAAGGCCTCTGGCTAATGATTGTCACAGATGACTGCAAACTAGAAGTCATAGTAGAGTCCCCAAATGAGGTGGAAATCCTACAGGAGGGCCTCCTGAGACAGATGCCTGGTGTCAGAGCCATGGCCTCAAGCTCAATGCCAAAAAGTGCATTGTCATCCCCTTTGGTAAAAGCTCTGTACCCATGAACTACCACATAGGCGGCAGTCTGCTTAATGCTGGATGTGTGATAAGAGACCTTGGGACCCAGGTGGACAGTAGTCTGTCCTTTGATAGTCACATTGCCACAGTAATCAGGAAGTCCTTCTATGTGGCACACCTCATCATAAAAGAGTTCTCATCCAGGAAAAAAGAGGTCAATGTTCCCCTCTACTCGACACTCATTAGACCCATTATAGAGTACAATGCCCCTTTTGGAATGTACCTCACAAGACATCTGAAGCAGCTGGGAAGGCCACAGACTTACCTCACAAAGAGGATTACTGGCCTCAAACAGATGCCCTACACTGACCGTCTCAAAAAACTCCAGCTTTACTTTGTAGCATA
>NC_056741.1:1533339047-1533351547 GCF_019279795.1 Protopterus annectens | reverse complement strand
GAACAGCGGTTAAGGGTCATATTGAATGCAGATTTTCAAAATGGTCGTATGACTAAGGAGGTGCTTCAATTTTTTTTCAGTTTTAAAACCATTAGTCCCTTCATTGAATAGCCTACCTAAAATACATAAGAACCCCTTGAGAACTTCGTTTAGACCCATTGTAGCAGGGGCAGGCTGGGAGATGGAGCCAATCTCCATATATGTGGAAAAACATCTTTGTCCTGTAATTGAAATATATTCTTCTGTTTTAAGAGACTGAGCATTTTTTGAAGGATTTGTACACATTCTTTAGAAAGAATACTGATATTGGTACATCTACATTGTTGTTGATTACAATGGATGTGACCTCTTTATTTACATCCATTCCTAATAAAGATGGGGTGGAGATGGTAAAAGGGATCCTTCTTAAGGATGGACTTTATGATCCTAGTAAAGTGGAGTTTTTGTGTTCCCTAATGACCTTGATATTGGAGTTCAGTGTGTACACTTTTTTAGGCAATTACTACCGTCAAGTTTCTAGCATAGCTATGAGCACATCATGTGCCAATAGCTACGCCAACCTCATTATGGTTGGATGACAGATAGACTATATTCTAAATTAACCATACAGTAGCTACATTAGATTCTATCATCGTTTTGTGAATGACTTGTTTCTGTCGTGGACAGAAATGCAGGAACACTTTCTTTCTTTCCTGGAATTTGCGAATGTCACTAAACCTTTTTTAAATTTACTTTGAAATGCTCTTTACATTCAGTAGATTTCTTAGATCTGGTGGTATTTAAAGATCAACAGGTGAATCTTCCGACAAGAATGTATAGGAAGGACTGCTTTCATCCTACATATGTGCATCGGGCTGGTATGCACCCCAATCACGTTTTTAGCAATGTATTGAAAGGACAGATGGTAAGGACCAGTAGACTCACCGTGAATGATGTGGACTTTGATAGCAGTTTAGAGCAGATGGGACTTGAGTTCCAACAGAGGGGATATAAAGTAAGTGATATATGTAGGGCACAAGCGATAGTGAAGAGAGATAGGGGTACAGCAGCTAGGTCATATTTCTCTACACCACGGACAAATGATAGGGTAGATAAGGTTAGGCCAAGTGAAATAAAGTTTATGTTGATCTAGTCCACAGATGATCACCAGCTAAAAAATATTCTTCGGAAACATTGGCATGTATTACAGGCAGACTCCAGGATAGCAGGCTTAGTTGGAATACAACCTAAATATGGGTATAAGAATAAAAAATCACTTAAGCATAGATTATGCTATTCGAAGATCACTGAGTATTCAGTTGATAATGAGGGTGGCTATGGGACACATAAATGTGTAAAATGTGGGTATTGTGAACATGTAGATGAATCAGATATGTTTATACATCCATTTACTGGGCAGGAATATAAGGTGAAGGCCCAAGGTGATTGTAACATCAAGACTTTGGTGCATTTAGCTAGATGTGTAAAATGCCCATCATTTTATGTGGGCAAGACTAACAGGTGGCTGAGGGAAAGGGTTTGAGATCACCTATATTTTGTCCGCAGAGGTTTGAAATATAGTGCCATGTCCAAACATATTAGTAATATGGGAATAAACATAGTTTTAAGTTGCAAGTCTTAAAGGTCTTTCTGTTAAATGACAGGAAAGGGGATATAGTTAAAACAACCGAACAAGAAGAACTTAGATGGATTCTGAGGCTGAGGGCACATTCGAGCCCAGGGTTGAATGACTACATTTTGATTAAACCCACTTTAAAAGCAAAGAGGTTGAAAAGATGATTCTATTGGAGATGTACATAATAGACTTTTGTGTATTTTTAGTTGTTTTATATCTATTTTGGGTATAATATTTTATTTAATTTTTTTTTTTATTTTTTATAGATTATTATAAAGTGTTTTCATGCATTTTATATATATTTTATATGTATATGTTGTTTGAAATATAGCTTAGAGTAGTCATGCTGCTTCTGGAGTTTGTTCATTATGTAATCAACTAGGAAGTGATATGTTGCTTAGTGACATAGAAGTGCACATTGTTCCCACTGGCTGATTGGATTTAAGAGGAAAAAATAAATGTGGAGTTTTTTATGATGTGTTAAGATCTGGTGAAGCAACAGTGTTTGTGAAAGTGTTTATTGAAATAAAATTACCCTTTGGTTTTATGCTGTGGTGGTTTCTTTTAGCCTGTTTCTCCTCTGTGAAGTTTGGATTTTAAAACATAAACCACCCGTGTTATTGTCTTTCAACTTTATAAAATTCAGTACCAGTCCAAACTATCTCTTAGACAACCTTGAAAAAACTCATCCCCCACTCTGAGAAGGATAGAGCATATTGTTAATTAATCTGTTTATACATATACCTGGTGCAATTCATTACCTTTCTAAAACTAGACTTTTCAACATAACATCCCTTAACTCCTTCAGCACTTACTTTACTTTTAATTATTGTCAGTACACTATAATTTGCTATAAAAGAAAATGCAGTGGTAAGGCACTTAAAATATATGGCTACTACTTATATGAAAATATATCTAGCATAATTATGCGTCTGTTTTTTAGTTTTTCCTGTAGAACAGAGTGTGTGTACTTTTAAGAAGCATTTCCAGATGTAGGCACGTGCATATAAATATTGAGCACGTACAGGTAGCAGTGCCATTTTGAGAGAACAGCCAGAGTGTTAACATGTATGAGTGTGGTAGTCAGTCTATTTATAAGTTTATTTAAGCTTAAGTTACAAAGCCTCCTTCCTGATGTGTTTGTGTATAATAAAGCTGCTTGAACTGAACCCACAATGTTCATCTGTTCTATCCTGCCCAGACGAGCGGCATGGTGTCAGAAGTGGGATTAAGAAAGCAACTTCTTCAAGCCATGAGGTGCAGAGTTGAAGGTGAAGGCAGATTAAGCTGGTTGAGTGAAACAGAGCTCAGACATATGAAAAAATGTCAGAAACACACTTAAGGTAACCTAAAACTTGCACAAATTATTTATTTGGCACAGAAAATCAAATGGTGTATTTGTAAGGCACAAAACACATTATTAATCAAATGAGTAGCACAAAACTTATTTATCAAACAAAAGGCACAAAACACATTATTAATTAAATGAAATGTTTGAAACCACAATATTTCATAAAACTAGCAGAGCTATTCATATAGGGCTCAGAATTACCTTTGATTTGCATAACAAGCATGTTTAAAGTAAAACAGGCACAAGAAAAGTATAACGACCATGATAAGAGATTAAAAGGGCATAACAAGTACAATAAAAGGGGCAAATTAAGCTTAAAGAGCAAGGCGACTGAATGTCTTTTTTAGTAAAAGACTGTGTTTGGGCACAAACTACTATTTTGCATTGACCAAAGCCAATCAACGTATAACTAGAGTTATTCAAAGTATCTCAGAGCAACAATTCAAAGAATTTGCTGGGTGCAAAGTACAGTTATATTGCAAAGTGCAGTCAAAGTGCAGTCATTTTGAAAAGGTTCTTGTGCTGTGTGCATTTATTCGCAGAGTGAGACCGTTTCAGGGTTTCTTACACTGTACAGACTTATTTTGCAAAGTACAACCATTTTAAAGGCTCTTGTGCTGTGTACAATTTATATGCAAAGTGCATTCATTTTAAAGTGTTTCTTACTCTGAGCTTCTTCTGCTGTGTGCAGTTAATTTACAAAGTACAGTGGTTTTGAAGTATTTCTTACACTGATAAAGATTGGTTTCATGAAGTACAGAGATTTGCAATTGTTCTTGTGCTATGGAGATTTATTTGGCAAAGTGCAGTTATTTCAAAGAGTTTGCTGTGCTATTGGGCATGGTTACAGGTACTGGATTAAAGTTCTGGTATATATATTTATGTGTGTATTTTCATACATGGTTTCAAGCACCTTCACTACTGTGTATTGATATGGTAGTGGCATTTTTCAGACCTAGTCCACTTGTATTTGATCATAATATACCAGAGAATTGGAGAGAATTTGAGCAGGAATATGATATTTTCATACAGGCAGCATTTTCTGACAAAGCTGCACATACAAGGGAATTGATTTTGCTTAACGTAGCTGCATCAGAGGCCATTGAAAGGGAGTGTTCATTTGTGTTTGTACCAGCTGTATATGAAGGGGAGAGGGCAAACTGGCATATTGTGGTACCGGCTGAATCAAGGGAGGATCCTGAATGCTTGAAACATAAATTTATAGAAATATGCAACCTCCAGAAAAAATGTTACATTAGAGAGGCACTTATTTTATACAAGAGACCAAAAGCCAGCTGAAACCTTTGCAGTTTATGTCACTGACTTGTGAAATAAAGCCAAAATGTGCAGATTTGGTGACTTCAAAGATGAGTTAATAAAGGACAGGCTTGTGTCTGGTGTTAATAGTGCCACAGTGAGAAAGATTTTACTTTGTGACAGTGATTTAATGTTGAGCAAAGCCATAGAGATTTGTCAAATCCATGAGCTCACAGAAAGGCACAAAGTATGCTTGCAAGTGATAACAGCATAGTTTCAACAGCCTCTAGAATAACAGTAGACAGCATGCAATACATGGCAATCAGAAGCAGGCCTAAGCACATGGCAGATGGAACCCCTCCGGGTCTACCAGGGAAACCTCATAGCTTTCTAGCAAGTTCCAAGTCTTAGCTCAGTAAAACAGGTATGCTCAGTGCAGTATAAGGGTCAGCAAAACCCATGTCAAGTCTTACTGTTAACTGTTGTAATTGTGGTGCCAGTCATAATTCTAAAAGAGAGAAGTGCTTTGCATTTGGTCAGCAATGCCACAAGTGTAAAAAATTGAACCACTCTCAAAAGTTTTGTAAATCAAGCAAGCCTCATTCAGTTATTAAGAAAGGTCACTCAAAAAAGCAAGTTGATCATGTAGAAAGTTACAACCCTACTTCCTATGTAGATGGTGTATCAGTAGTTGATGCTAAGGTTAATGTGGTAGATTTATTGGGAAGGAATGAAATATTTTGTACTGTCCAGATCAATGGTAATCCCACAGAGCTCAAAGTAGACACTGTTTCAAAGTGTAATGTAATGTCAGCAGAAACACTTGCTAAAGTGGGGGCTGATGAGCAACTTAATTTGGCCAGTTGTGTGAAACTTGTTGCTTATGGCGGTGAAGAGATTCAAACCGATGGCTCAGTAGTGCTTTCATGCTATTCAGCTGGGAACAGTTAGAGCTTGCAATTTTACATAGTCTGAAGACCTGTGCAGTCATTATTAGGTCTCAGAGACAGTTTGAGAATGAAACTGCGTTCTTTTACCAAAGAAGTACATCATGTAAGCACATATCCCAGGTCCAGCTTCAGTGATTCTATTTTCTCAGAGTATGCTGATATTTTCGATGACAAGCTGGGCAAACTTCCAGTTCTATACTCCAACAAAGTGGTCCAAGAGGTCAGTCCACTGGTCAGACTAGCAAGAAGAGTTAGCTATGCAGGTCAAAGTCTATTTAGACAGAAAGGTGCAGCAAGGTGTGATTTGTCCAGTCACAGAACCAACTGAGTGGATGTCTTCCATGGTAACTGCTCATAAGAAAAATTCAGATGAAATCAGAATATGCATTGACCCAACAGACTTGAACAAGGTATTAAAAATACCTCATCATTCTATGCATACAGTTGAGGAAATGGCCACCATTATGTCAAATGCCATTGTTTTTCTGTCATAGATGCAGAGTTCATTTTGGTAAGTAACACTTGATCGCAAATCTTCACTACTGACTACATTCAGCACCCCATTTGGTAGATACAGATTCCTCATGATGCCTTTTAGAATAAATTCTGCCAGTGTAGTCTTTCAGCGTGCAGTGGAGCAAGTTTTTTCAGGCTACCCTTGTGCAATAATAGTCGATGATTTACTGGTTGGAGGCAATGGTGAAGTAGAGCATGACAAAAACCTCAGGAAAGTTCTGGGCAGAGCGCATGTAGTGAATTTAAAGCTCAATCTTCTGAAATGCAAATTCAGAATACCAGAAGTTACTTGTGTATGTCATTTATTTACCAATACAGGCTTATGACCAGACCCTTCTAAACAAGCAACCATTCTTGAGATGCCAGCTCCAGACAATGTCCACGCCCTACAGGATTTTGTTGATATTGTTAACTATTTGGGCAAATTTATCCCTGACTTTAGTGAGTTATCAGCATCTTTAAGAGAGCTCACATGCAAAAATGTTGCATGGTCATGGTTAGAACAATACCAAAGATCATTTCATAACTTTAATCAGCAAATTGCCAACCCACTATGATGTCCACAAACCAGTAGTTCTTTCCTGTGATTCTTCAAAGTTCTGTCTTGGTGCAGTTATTCTTCAAGAGGGCAGACCTGTTCCCTATGCATCGAGAACTCTTACCCAGTCTGAGATGCAGTATGTTCAAATTGAGAAGGAACTTTTGGCAATTGTGTTCACATGTTCAAAGCTCCATGATTATATTTATGGCCGAGCTATCCAGATAGAAAATGACCATCAAGCTCTAGTCACTATTTTAAAAAAGCCTATGCATTAAGTTCCAGCAAGACTACAAAGAATGATGCTCAAATTGCAAAAGTATAATTTCAAAATGGTCTACACAAAAGGCAAACTTCTTTATCTGGCTGATACCTTATTCAGATCACCCAGAAATACTGCAGAACAGGTTGATGCAGAAAATGTAATTTTTCTACCATAAGACTTGATAAGCTGAGAGATCATACAAAGACTGATCCAGTTTTGCAAAAGCTTAACCACTTCATCAATGTAAGATGGCCATCAAAGCAATCCTGTGTACCACCAGAAGTACAACCTTATTTTCCATACAGAGATGAGATGCTGATGGAAGATGGTATCATTTCCGAGGTCCAAAAGCTATTGTTCCTAATTCCTTACAATGTGAATATATTCAGATTTTGTATTGTGGCCACCCAGGTTCTGATTCTACCAAAAGAAGGGCAAGAGGACTAGTATTTTGACCTTCTCTATCAAAGGACATTAATAAAGTGCTTTCTTCTTGTCCAGTGTGCAGTAGTACTAAGCAGCCTTTGCAAAAGGAGCCACTTCAGCTAAGCTATATTCCTGAACTACCTTGGTCAACAGTAGCCACTGACATATTCCAGTGGAACAATCAGCATTACTTAGTGTTGGTAGAGTCTTATTCAAACTGGTTTGAGATCGATTTGCTATCTAACCTAACATCCAGTGCTGTTATTACTAAGATGAAATGTCATGTTTCAGTCCATGGTAGTACACACAAAATTATTTCTGACAATAAAACAATGAAAAATGGAAGCTAGTGCCAAAAATGAAAGAATGAAAACCAGGAAATACGACATTTAAAAGGGTCTATATCAGTTCACCAAAATGGCTGAAGTTCGAACACCATATGTTCGAACTTCTAACCACGAAGTACAAAAACATTGAAGTCTTAGAACAGCAATTTTTTTCCCATGGAAAAAAATCACTGTTCAAAGAAACATACACACAACACAAGCACACCAAAAAAACAGCAATACACATACAAACACTTAATATCCTACATCTAACCCTACACTAAACTGTACATACACTACTATCTATCCACTTACCTTAACCCAAACCCTAACCCTAAGGTCCATCACTATCGCACACTCACCTGACTCACGCCCTAACCCTAACTCACCTATCCTGCCCTAACCCTAAAGTCTGTCACTATTGCACACCCACCTCACCTGCGCCCTGTCCCTAACTCACCTAACCCATGCTCGAACCCTAACATCCACATAATCGCACACTTACCTGAACCCAAACTGTAACTTCCCACCACAGTCCTGATAATCGCAAAGCCACAGAAACGGCTCACATAATTCTTTCCCTGGGAAAGAATTTGGTATTCCATGGATTCACGATAATCAGTGTTCAAACTTCACAGTTTGAACATCTGGTGTTCGATCGTCAGCCTTTTTGACTGACTTATATAGACCCACTTAAAAGACTACCAATGCAGTTCTGAGGAATCCACTTTATTGAAAATCACAGGAAGTTAAAGTACACCCAAAACAGATAAAACGGTACCCAGTTTACCAGTCAGTTGTTTCAGAGATTTGCAGAAGAGTGGGACTTTATCCATGTTACTACCAGTCCTGAACACCCACAGTCAAACGACCTTGCTGAATGTGGAGTATAGAGTTCAAAGCATTTACTAGAGAGGCCAAAGCATGACAATACTGATATCTTCTCGAATTTACTTAATCTCAGAAATATGCCCTGTGACAACCTACTTGGTTCATCTGCTCAGAGTCTTATATCTAGGCAAACCAGAACAACCTCGCCTGTTAGTTCTAGTTTGTTGGTGCCTAATGCTAAAAACAACAGAGCAATTCAAAGCCCAACTTTTTAAAAAACGTTCTTCTCAAAAGTCCAGCTATGATAAAATGAGCAGATTTATTTGTCCGTTTAAAGAAGGAGAGACAGTGAGGATGCAAATAGCGAAAGTCTTTGAACAAATTGGTCAAGTGTGAGGTATATGTGCCAAGCCAAGATCCTACTTAGTGGAATCAGAGGGTACAGAGTACAGGAGAAACTGCAGACATCTTCTTCCTGTATTAGAAATAATATTGTAGCATTGTTCATGTGATACAGACTCTAGATTTCAGAGGAAACCCTGACAATGTTTATACTGAATGTCACAAAAGGAAATACTGCCAGCCCAGCTATCTGGAATTTTGTAAATAATTCTATGACATTTGTGAATACTGATATGATTCATAAAGAAGTATGGTGTAAAGGTGTAAAGTACTGAGCTAAAATGTAATCACAGCATGCCCTGCTGGCTTAGAATAGAAATGTATATAAACTATTATAATTGTGTAAATGTATATGTTTTAACAGTAGAAGCTAGAACATATAGGGTTAACTTGCAAAACTTCAAGAAAATAAGTTGAAATTAAATTGTTTTACAATTGTGCTGTAAAAGGTATCTCTCAGTTTCAGTTCAGTAGCAGACACAATATCTAGATCTAGAAGTTTTTGTATTGTCTTGGAAGAAAAGTAATTACTAAGTTTGAGATGCAGAGGTGTTTTATTGTTTTATGATTTCCAGGATCTGCAAACCTCTAAAGCAGATGCCCTATGCTGACCATCTAAAAAAACTCCAGCTATACTCTGTGGCATATCGTCTACTCAGCAGCGATCTCTGCTTAACATACAAGGCCATGTCAAACCCTGTGCTGTTGGACATGCTCCACTTAAAGAAATCCAAATCCCTCAGAGCCACACGTTCTAGGGATCTAAACCTTGTCATCACAATGAACAAAACATGCTGGAGGGATAGGTTCCTGACCAAGAGACTCCCCTTACTCTGGAATAGACTGCCCATACATGTCAACCAGAGCGCCTCCTTGTCCCTCTTCTAAAGGAACCTTGACGATTGGAAGGGAGATAGGAAATTCACCCCGGGATCACATCAGTCACCCTGCTAGACAGGGGTCCAGGAAAGTAAATATTGTGGGAAGAAATATCCAGGGAATTGTTATGGCTAGGCTTGTATAGGCACTAGGGCTGATAGCCTAGTACCAACCTATGAACCTATGAACCTATATGTATTTTTCACAAGGAGATGTGAAATGCTACACTGGGGGTTTAGCTTGGGAACTAAAGTCAGGTGAGAAAAAAGTGATGTCATTCAAGCTAACCCAGCAGTAATTTTTGATATTAATTTAAGAACTCTCTCAGAGAGAGACTGTGCATTTTGTATTTTGTCTTTGACCTGGAAGCATCCACTCATCACCACCTTCTGCACTTCTGCCTGTGTGTTGTTCTGTAAATAAGTTTTTATGGCATAGTAACTCTTTTAGATTGAGAGAGGAATATAGTAAAGTACAGCTTAGATGTTTTCTTTATTTATTTGAAACTGTCCTGCAGTGCTGCTTTAAATGTTTCCTGTGATTTTGAAATCTGAAGTCACTGTGAATAAATATTTAGTATTGTCTTGTTCTTTTATTAATTATTAAATATATTTAAACCTATCTTTGTGTCTGATATTTGTGAGACATATTTAAGTGCTTAGAGTACTTGCATATGTATTTGGTGAAACTGTACAGGCCACTCCTAAATAGCCTTGCTCTTGGTCAGGGTACTATTTGATTAATAGTAACATTACACAGTAGGATTGGACATCCTTTATTAAGGGTCTTAAGTAGCTGTAAGTAGTGGCTGGTTGCAGTGGAAACAACTTTATAGTCTGGGCAGAAGGGGGCATAGCTAGTAAACCTGTGTCAGCCTTTCCTAGGAGAGTGTGTGTGTGCGTGTGAGTGTGCGTATGTGTGTATATATGTGTGTGTGTGTGTGCGTGTGTGTGTGTGTGTGTGTGTGTGTGTGTGTGTGTGTGTGTGTGTGTGTGTGTGTGTGTGTGTGTGTGTGTAAACCAAATATCAAAGAGGTTGTGTGTCAGATACTTGGGCAGGGACACGAAGCAGTGGTTGGACAGAGAGGATACTGGAGATCTTGGTTTGGCCACTCAGCTGAGATCTCAACCCTATAGCTGTGCCAGTGGGGAGTCTTATTGGGGATATGGAGAAAGAGGGATATGCTCTTAAGGGAAATTGCACTTTATTGTGTGTGTACTTGTCATCCTCCCAGTGGTGTACATCCCCCACTGTTGCCAGTGGTAAAGACTGAGGCTCCTTGATTACTGGGCCAGTGTTAGGGCATCACACTGAAGAATATGTCTCAGTATCCATTCCCGTTCCTGATGATGTCCCAGTTGTCCACAAAGTTGAACATTCCTTCAAGAGAGTCCCTGTTGCTAGATCCAGTTCTGACTTTTATGTCACATGATCAGGTCGCATTTCTAGTCCTAGTGTAAAATACACAGCAACCTGGACATGATTGTTTTATATGCGTCTAATTTTGTATGATTTCATGTCAAAGAATTAGTTCTGTATAATTGCATGTCAAAAGATAATTTCTGTAAATTGCATATCATTGAATACTGTCATTTTATATATATGAGCTATTTCTCAAAAAGGGAGGATGTAGAACAGAGCATGTGTATGTGCCTTTAAGAATCATTTCCAGATGTAAGCACATGCATATAAATAGTGAGCACATGCAGGCAGCAGTGCCATTTTAAGAGAACATCCAGAGTGTTAACATGTATGAGTGTGGTAGTCAGTCTGTTTATAAGTTTATTTAAGTTTAAGTTACAGAGCCTCATTCCTGATGTGTTTGTGTGTACTAAAGCTGCTTGAACTGAATCACAAATGTTTGTCTGTTTTATTCTGACCAGATGAGTGACATTTCGTTTAATATAAACATATCATAAACATTTTGACTCATTTGTGAAGAAACTACAAATTAATATGTATTTAGTGAAGAAATGCACACCTTTGTTGAAGGTTGAGCATCGAGCTGGCACCTCGGCACTGTAAAAATCTACTGCCAATCATTAGCGGACCAGAGTTCTGCTGTGGTGACCACTAACCGGGAAAAGCCAAAAGAAGAAGAAATGAAGAATGAACATGAGGCATATTTTTCCATAACAACAGGAACAGATTATGTTCCAAACATAATTTCTGATGCTCGGAACAGATTATGTTCCAAACATCATTTCTGATACTCGAAAAGCACTGCCTTCAATTAAAAAACACAACAGACAGTACATACACACACATGCCAACACACATTCTTATGTGTTCACATATACAGACTGATGCAGTGATCAGTTACCTTGGTCTATTACCAATAATAATTTTCTGAGGTACCATTAAACTCTACATAGTAAACGTAACACTGCAGCTTCAGAAAATTATCAGCCTAAATAAACCAGCGACAATAGTCTTTTTGTTTGTTTTCCTTGTTTACTTTCCTCTGCTGGGTATACTGAATATTCTGATTATCATTTTTGCCTACAGCACCCTCACCAGGCATTCCCCACAGAGGTGATGGTCCAAGTAGAAAGACTGGTTACTTGTGCTCCAGAAAAGGGAATTTTGTTTATGCCATCTGCAGCCCTGCGACATACATGTATACTGATGCCAGTAGTTACATGCCATGTTTCCATGCATGTGGTACGGGACATATCCCTGCTTACCATCATGTAGTATAGTCCTGTCAGCAACTACACCAATTAGACCCCATCTGTAGGTTCATAGGCTCACAGGTTCCTTCCTTCCACTGAGGCAGACAAACTGACCTCCAGCTGCTCAAACCTATCAACCCCCACAACCCCCTTCCCTCACTTTATTTTATGCATTGGATGCTAGTTGAAACCACACTGCTGGTATAAGAAACTGAAGTCTCTGCAGAATCTAAGCAACAAAGCTTTCAAAAACCCAGTAAGTCTGTGTTTACTACACTCAATTTTGTCTTTATTGCAGGAAAATGTGAATGCTGTGATATAACCACAAACAGATATCCTCCTATAAAATGTCCTTTCTCATTCACCATTTCACAAAAATTAAGTAAGAGTCGAGCCCAATAGAATTGCTGCATGACTGCAATCTTTGCCTTGGGGTGCCTTGTAGATAAAGGACAGCTGTCTAATGTCC
>NC_056741.1:1532819047-1532999047 GCF_019279795.1 Protopterus annectens | reverse complement strand
AAACAAAACACTGCGCTAGGCAGTATAATGACTCAGTGGTTAAGTTCTCAGATCGGCATCACAGTTCAGGGGTTAGAAGTTCACTCTTGACTTCCTATCACTGTCTTTGTGGTGCCTGAAACTTCTTTTGGATTATGCTTTTTAAGGTACTCAAATTTACTCCTACTTCCAAAAACTTGGTAACAGGATACTCTAAACTATCCACCCATACCTCTCAATTGTCCAGATTTTCACAGAATGTCCAGATTTTTGCCTCATATTTTAGATCTGCTCCTCAAAAAATATGTGATTTTTCTGGATTACTGCAGAAAATCAGTGAGGACTGAATTCACTAAATAATGACAGGCATTTGAGTTTCAGAGTTCATATAATTCAGAAAGTACATGGTAACACAATACTTTTTATTCTAGCAACTTTCTAAGTTTATAAGAGCAATATTTAAAATGTGTCCCAACTTTTGGGGCTTTGTACCCCCATTATTTGTGGCTTTGTCCAGACTTTTTGTGCTGAAAGGTTGAGAGCTTAGTGTCCACCCCATATAGCATTTATCCTTGTCCATGTTGCTCAAGCCTGAGTAGTGTCAGAGAAGGACCAGTTTACTTCTGCAGTCAACAAATAAATAAACTTATCAGTGAGGATGTAATGCATGCATGTAATACATAAGATAAACTGCTTTAAACATCTGTAAACTGTGGTGTTGTAGAATTACAGCCCTAAGAAACTGAAAAAGATAGGACTACTCATGAGGGGGAGTGATGGAGATGTGAAGAAGAGGAGGCTTGGTCAGTATCTCTGTATACAGTTTTCCAAAATATATTGGAGTAAGTTGCCTTTAAGAGGTGTTGCGGGGGAAACATAGGAGTACTCATCTGCAGGTGGATGAGTTTGAGGTGATCTCAGTCTTCAGCAAACTAAATTGTTGAAAAGTGCAATAAAGTAGCAAGGGCAGTACTCTCTAGGGAGTTGGACATGTATGGCATACCAAAGGAAGGCACGTAGGAAGGTGACTCTTCAAAGAAGTGACAAGCTGTTGGCAAAGGCAGAGAAGAGGGAGACAGGAAGTTTGTTACAAAATGAGAGGACTGGATGATTGTGCACCCACTGAAATGGGTGGCAAGGAATATCTATTTCATTAGATAAAATGGGACAACTGTATAGAGGCTGTCCAAATAGGGATAAATCTGGATAATTTGTAAATGTCACTGACTGTGTTAAAAATCTGTATATTCTCCCAAAATCTATGGTGCCTTCTCTGAGTAGTCTCCAGTAGTTTTCTCTTATACTCCAAAACCATTAGTTAGTTGGCTACACGAAACTGTACATAAACGCACACACACACACACATTATAAATACATATACACAGATTATATGATTTTTTTGGAATGGTTAAAAACGCAGTTTAGCTGTTTGAAAGTCAGCTGTTCATCAAAAAACTGGCTTTTTTGTCAGATTGCAGAACAGTAGGGATTGTGGAATATACTCTTTCCCTACTGTAGTGCAGTCTCAGAGTCTGTTATATATAATTAGCAGGAGGTGAGGGTGTGTGGACTTGAGCTCCTTTAAGAAAAGATGAAACATTTTTTTTTTTTTTTCTGTGTATCGCTTTTCAAACTTATTTGAGGTTCGAGGTTATGATATTTTGATGTAATATATATACACTGCTATTTTGGTCTGATTGGTTTACTTGTTTTCTTATCTGGAGACTCTGTTAATAAATTTGCAAGTTGCATACAGAACATATATCTTTTGGGAGATAGTATTACAGTGGAGAAGAATGTACAAATTAAGACAAAAGTTCCAGTGACAGCAGTAACATAGTATAATGAAAGCAATGAATGGAGGAAACATAGGTGAGGTGTTTGCACGTTATTAACTAATATACTGATTGGCACTGTCTAATAAAATCACAGCACTGAACAGCAAAGGAAGTAATCAGGTATTCATATTGGAAAACAGTGTAAGAAAATAGGAAGACAGGAGTCAGATCTGATTGTTGCAACCTTTCCTGACAAAAAAGGAACTGATGATTAATGGTGTATTGATTAATATCAAGGATGGCAGAAAGACTGTATTCTGCAGTATAGATAGCTATTCTTACAATTTGTGTTGCACGGTAATGTAGAAGTTAATACTAGTACTTCAGAGCTATGCATTTTCCAGTTCCGTTCATATCTGGGGTACCTTCTGTATGGAGTCATCACACTCTCTCTTTGGTTGAGTGCTTCACTATGTGCTCTGGTTTCCTCTCACATTCCAGGGACATGCTGTATGGAAACTTGTGTGCCACAAAATTGCTTGTAGGTATTTGTGCTGTGTATGAGTGAGTGCATATCTGTGTACTGAGCATGACTGATGCCCTGTCTAGGAATATTTCTTTGACTTGCATCCCATGATTTCTGACATAGGCCCATCTTCCCTGTAACTTTGAAATTAATTAAATGTATGATGGGAGAAAGAATGTAATTCCAAACTGAAGTTTATGCACACTGTGTTTTATTCACTGCTTTTGAATAGGCATTGATGTTGTATAACACCAGTTTCTTCATTCTTAAACTAATAAGAAAGTTTTAATAAAAACATTGACAGAAAAATACTTATTCTGCAATTGTTTTTGTTTTGCATTTTTGTTAAATTAGATTGTAAATATGTGACTACATGTATCTTTAAATATATATTTTTGTTATATTGTCTTTCTAGGAGACCTGACAATGTATTTGCTTGATACAGGTATGTATGTATGTATGTACTTATTTCTTTATTATCTGAAAAAAATGTCTGTTAAGTTTGAATCAACAGGAGAGAAACATGTTGGTGCTACACAGAGAACAGTTAGAGAACAATTAGTGTGTAACATAGTTTTGAAATCTCATGGCTTGTACAGTTTTTTTGTTATCAGAATAATGAGTTGTGTCACTTACAAACATTATGACTAACAGCAGGCCAAAACTTGTGGAACTGTAAGAGGTACCGGGAGTAAACTGAAGGGGCCATAAGAGATCTGGGCACCCAGGTCAACAGCCACCTCACCTTTGATCACCACATTGTCACTGTGGTCAGAAAGTTGTTCTACGTGGCACATATTATAACCAAAGGTTTCACATCCAGGAAGAAAGAGGTCATCATCCCTTTCTACTCATCCCACATTAGACGAACCATCAAATATAACACCCCATTTGGCATGTACCTGACCAGACACTTACAACAGCTGGACAGGCCACAAAAGTACCTTACAAAAAGGATCCTAGGCCTTAACCACATGTTCTACATGGACAGACTCAAGAAACTTCAGCTGTTCTCAGTCTCTTATCGTCTACTTAGAGATGATCTCTGCTTGACTTAAAAAGCCATGTCTGACCCAGCCCTACTTGAAATGCTACACCTAAAGAAATCCCAATCCCCCCACACCACATGCTCCAGAGATCACAACCTCATTACCACAATTAACAGTACATGCTGGAGGGACAGGTTCATCTACAAAAGACTGCCCATACTTTGGAATAAGCTTCCCATTCATGTCAAGCAGAGCACCTTGCTGGCCCACTTCAAGAGAAATCTTGATGAGTGGATGGGTGACAGAAAGTTCAATCCAGGCATCATTCCAGTTGCACTATTGGATAGGGGCACTGTGAACTAACATCGGATCGCATGGTGCCTGGGCAATTTTTTTGGGCTAGGCTTGTAAAGGCTCCAGGGCCATTAGCCTAATACACACCTATGAACCTATAATAAGGCATATGAAAAAAAAATAACAGAAAGCAGGCTATAGATCGAGTAGCAATTTTCAGGTTTTTTGCGGTATTTGCACAGACAAAAAATAAATAGTTTGCTCTGCATTCTAATTAGAACAGCTGAATTTTATGGAAACTTTTAAGTAGCTAAAAATCATGCATATGTGTGAACCTGCACAGACACAGAAAAGTTTCTGAAAACTTTAAGTAGAAAAAAATCATGCACATGTGACTGACTTCAGATGTGATGAAGCTCTAGATGGAATGCACTAGCTGCTGATTTAGTGGTTTAGTTGCCTACCTTGTAATCCCAGCATCCAGGATTAAGGCGTAATCTCTGTCCATTGCCTGTATGATGTTTCTTTTTCTCCTCATACTTGCAAAGATTTTGCCTTAGTTATTGAGTTTCTTTTCAACTCCCAATAAAATAGTGATTGATTAACTGCCTTTATATATATATATAAAACCTCTATTCATACCTTTGTGGTCTGAGATGAGAGTAAAAAGGATCAAAGATCATTTCTTTACATGAAGTCTCTGGTTTAGGGGATGAAAGCACTAAATCCATGTGGTTGTACAGTATTTATTAATAAACAGAACATATTATTTTAAGGATTCCGGCTGCTGGATGTGTTTCTTGATTTTGAACGGTAAACAAATATGGTTACTTGCAATTATCAACAATTGGGTTCTGTTCAGTAAATGCAAGGATGTTTGACTTTACTGCCTTTGCTTTCAAAAATATGGAAAACAAATCAAAGATAAGGATTAAGGCTCAGTTATAGAGTGCCCACATCTTAAATTACTTTTGGAGATAAAAACTATGCAATTAATTTTAATATTCCCTCAACTATCCCTCTGTTTTGGCATCCTATATCTGTTATATGCATTTCCCCAAACTAACTTCACAGTTTCATCTGTTAACTCTTCCAGTAGTCTAGAGATCCTATTGGAAACAAATAATTTTCCTAAAAGTATAAATTGTTCCATCTTGTACCTCTGACTATAGCTCTGAATTTGGTGCAAGAATAAAGCAATACACCTAACAATGACATACATCAGTTTTATTCAACTGTAATTTTCATGGAATCATTTGTCTCCCAAAACTGAATATGTCCCTTCACAGTTGTATTCTGATACAGCTGTATACTATTTAAATATGCTTGAATTACTCTTGCATACTGAGAAATTGGGTCTACTTCACATTGTCGAAGGCTGACAATATCGAAGCTGATATTGTCGGCACCAGATTAGCGAAAGCAAAAAACATCAAACGTTTAAACAGAAATCTCTGTAAGAGGAGATCTACATTTAGTACAATGTAGTGCGGTCTTGGAGTTGGTATATTTAAGTAGAGGGGGTATGGGGGTGCAGGGGGGCTTGCCCCCCTGCTTGCAAAGGTAAATTTTTATTTATTTTTGTTTTTAGGAATTTTTAAATCTTTCGATGTTTCAGAATTCGATGATATGGTGTCGACCATATCAGATTTGATATTCTGAAACTTCGATAAGACAATATAGACGTGAGAAATTAATCAAGATGTAGTGAGAATATTCATTATATCCCCCCAACCCCGCCAGTTCATATACAATCAGCTTTCCATTGTTTTTCTAATTTAATTCATACTGATAAAAAATGCAGTGTGAAAGAAAGAGACAAAATGGATGAAGAAATACTTAAAATTTTTTGTCAATGTAAAACAATTTAACAATGAGCATTAACAGTGAGTCACTTGTAAGGGCAGCAGGTATTTATTTTGTCAGATTTATTTCTTACAGTATGAACCCTCATACATATTCTTTCCCCTCAATAACAGGGAAAAAACAAAACAAAGATTACTTGCAAAAGTATATATATTTAGTATCCAAAAAAGTAGATTGCATATATAGTAGCAAAAGCCCCATTTTAATGGGGAACATTTCTGTGATTACTGCAGTTACACTACATTAAAATTCCCAAAAGCACTAAAATGTCCATTGCTTTTAGCTTGTTTTGATTGTAAATAGTTCATCAGTGCTTAGGATTTAAGTAAAAATATTGTGAATAAACATTTCCTCATCAAAAAACATTTGTCTTCAATGCATATTCAGAAAAATGCTGTAGCCCAAATGTACAGACAATAAAAATGACATACATATTACTTTAAAAAATGATTCAATAGTAAAAATTGCATTTGTGACCGAGGTCAACTCGTTTTAATACTGCAAGATATAGGAAAATAACTCTGCATAATTTATACAGTAAGTTGCTTTATGCGCGGCTGACCCCTCAGGTGGGCTGACAAACGCACAGCGTTCGCGAATCTCTGAACATTTTGCAACATTTCTGTAAATATTTCCTTAAAACTTCACAAAGTTCTAGATCCATTTTTTCATGTTAGGTTTAGCCATAAGGTCTCACAATTTAGCTTTTCTCTTATTTTATATTATCTTGGAATATTCTGCTTTAGAAATTTGGATTTAGAACATATTTGCCTTCAAGCACTATGGATATAGTGACACAAGCCTATCAGGTTTCTAGAGGTTTCATATTAAGAACATTCCACCTGATGAACTTTAGGCACAGCAGGTTCAGAACAGAAGGCCTCAAAATGTTTTGTGTGGATTATTTATTTCCTGAATGTCTAAGCAAAACAAAATGGTGGCTTCATCTTCACTTGATGACATTCTTGTTTACAATATGTTTTAATGAAAAAAAAATGATGAACTTGCCATTTTTAACATTTTCTGTGCTTCTGTATGTTTTTAACATGTGTAAAATCAAGTATAGTCATTTAATAAGGTTCTGACAAATTACTACAAAATGTAATTAAAGGCCACAAGTTCTTTTCAAAGTGACTTCAATGCATGTATAGAAGGAAGTATGTGCAGCTTTAGATCATCCTCACATTTTTCTCTTCTTTTTTTCCAGATTTTTTTGTTTTTTCTAAAAATCAGATTCTAAGACTCCAGTAAAAACTTTGGAATATAATCCTCCAGAAGTATAAGTGTAACAGGTTCAGGAACAGAAGTCTGTTTTTTAGTAGATCGACTCATTTTTCCAAGAGTCTTATTACAGTAGCATCAGACTATGTCGTTTGTAGCAGTTTTCTGCCTCCTGATTTCACTGAGTACAAATGAACATAACATATCCAGAGTGAAGAATGTGGATTTCTTACTGGGCAAAATAGGCTGAGAACATGAGGTGTCTGAGGATTTAGCAGTAACAGTCTGTTTAAAAAAAATGTGCTCTCATTTAGACTTAGTGTGTTAAGCAGTGTGAGTACAACATGTTACAAGGAGAACATTTCCAGCAGACATCAGATTATTTTAAATGAATGCAGCAGGCTTTCAGGAGTTTGGATCTAAATCCTCAAACAAAATACAACAGGACCAGAAATCATGGTTTACTGCCATCAGTTATCTGTGCTGTAGTACATTGGGTGTGAATGTTTTATAGAAGTGAAAGTTGTAATTATGTATCTGTATGTAAGAGCTGATGCTTTAGACCCACAATAATGTAAAAAAATATAATAATAAGAACAGCAGAACAGCACCAAGACAATTTTCAATTAACAGAAGTTCTTTTTTTTTTTTTCAGAAATGACTATCTTCTAAAAATGTAGCTGATAGGATATGTTTCTTAAAAAATCTTGAAGATCTTAAAGCTTCTTTCTAGATGGACAGCAAAACGCATCTGAGTACTAATGTTCCAGTTACAATTCAGATTTAAAAGTCTTGATTTTTTTTTCTTTTTGAAGAGAGGAGAACATACTTTTCAGTTCACACTGCCTCTTTAACATCAGAAAAATTGTAATTTGACATCCTCTATCAACATTTATTCCAGGGGTTTAAGGACATCCATAAGTGTCTCCCCTTATTAGCCAAACAAGATGTCTTGGTTGCATTCTGATGACATATATTATGCTTTGTTCCCAAAGAACATCCTCTCTAAGCCAGTATCTTACAAAGAGCTTTTAGGTAGTTAAAGTAATAGCAAAAAAACAGGAATGTTTAAATCCAGGTGCTGTTGACCATTTTGTAACACTAAAATATGTCTATAAAATATACTGGCCAAAACTCCACCCTGAAGAGAAGCTACAGAATTAAAACAAAAATCCAGTACTAAGTGTCCAGTACTAAGGTCACTTTCATTTTGCAAACCAGGTCTTTGATGCAAATCACGTGTCCCTAAAGTCCTGTTTTATTCCATCTTAACCAGTAGGGATTGCTAGTATAAATGTCTAATAGTAGCCACCCAGGTGTGAAGACACATGGCTATTAGGATGGCGCTGGACATTGTGATTAGGGTACAGGCCACCTGCAGGTGAGCTCCAGTATGGTGAAGCTGTGCCAAAGAAGGTGGAAGAGCTGACGGGCATTGACGTTGGGTGTGGAGAGACAAAGTTCACCTTTTGCTGGTGGGGATGATAGGAAGACATGTAGGTTATATCTGAAGGGTATTTATACATAGATGTCTCCGTTGGATGAGGTTGTAAGGCCTGGGTAATACCATGAAAGTCAAATTTGTAGGCATATCTCTTGCCATGGACCTTTGTCATAATGTTTTTGTCATAGTAATATCGCAGGGCTCGACTCAGCTTATCATAATTCATGTTGGGCTTGCTTTTCCGTTCACCCCAGCGTCTGGCAACCTCGTCTGGATCTGTCATTTTGAATTCACCGTTAGTTCCTTCCCAAGTAATGCAGCTGGCATTGCAACTATTTGATAGCAACTCCAGCAGGAATTGCCATAACTGGATCTGCCCACTTCCTGAAAGAGAAAAAAAGAAAAAACTTACAGATTCACTGCTATTACATAAATAAAACAACTCAAAGAAAGGTGTATGTTGTACGAAGCTATGTAACAGGCATAAAATGCATAAAACTCTTTTCTGAGGAAAAATAACCAAATTCAGCTAAGCAGAATACTTGTGCTGAAAAGACAGAGCCATGACCTCAATGGGTTATTTATATCAACCAATCTGAGCTACAGTACACAGAGAGAGAGGGAGTGAGAGAGACTACTTGGAAAACTATTAATTCTCTCGCCTGAGATGCCTAGTTATACTTATTACAAAGAATTTCAAATCATCCTATCACATAAAGAGACAAAGAAATTTCCATCTAGTCTTAGTTCCTACTAAACTGAAACAAAATGTTTCACACAGTAACATAGTTCTGCATTAAACCTCTTACTTTGTTTACTAGCTCTTTGTCTTCCTTAGACTTATATAATACTTCGCTGTTCCAGTTGCCAGTAAAATTACCCTCACCCTCTTTCCCACCACCATTTTCTCAGTTATTGTCCTTTGAAATTGACCCCTGGCCATTCTTAAAAGTTATGCTCTTCTGGTGCTGCTCACAAACTCTCTGAAAATTAAACAGATGCCATTCCATGTGAAGACTCTATACTTCAATCAAAATTCCTGAAAAGATGTTTCCTTCTACATCCTTGGATGCCTTCCATATTTAATTAATCTTTCTTTTTCCTCTTGGTGGCATCACAGCTGACTGAAGAAATGTAAAATGTATTCCTCTGCCTGAAGTCAGTAATCTCACATCCCCTGATCTTTAATTAGTCAGCAGCCAATCTTCCACCACAGGTCATATTACTGAAAAAAAAGGTAAATACCCCAACATTGCCTTTCATTATTGATTTCTACCACCTAAATAACTCTCATTGCCAACTCTGACATACCTTTAATATTATACCAGCTCTGCTGCATGCCCCTGACATCCTGACATTTTTTTTCCCATATAGACATGGGACGACCAAACCTACTCCCTCTGTAGACCACAGACTTTAATCACTCTTTAATACTGAAAAACAAATTAGGAAGCAATCATTCTCTGAAGATGGTACTTTGTGGGTTAACAATAAGTATTTCTCCAACCACAGTATACAAGTCAAACTTTGGAACACCATATCATCTTTAGCCTCCCCATCTTTGCAGTCCCTCAGGGATCAGTATTAGGTCTTATATTATTTTCTGTCTTTGGTGACCTCTCAACTGCCCTTCCAACACTAAATTTAAGCTTTACTTGCTGATGATTCTTCTACTATAAACAGTGTTTTCTTAACTTTTGTCCTTTAGACTCCAATCTGTAAATATCTCATACTCTGTAAGATCTCAAAATGCTTCTTTTCCACTCTTTACAAACTACCCTTTGCCTCTATTTCTGAAACAGCCTTCTCTAAACATGTTCCTGCTGTTTGAACTCTTCCATCCAATATGATATGCATCTCACCTTTTCTGTCGTTTAGATCTAAACTATTGCATTATTTCACGAACATTAACAGACAGAGTTGTTTTTACACATATCCTGCCTCTAGGTACATCTTTTCTTTTTCTGCATCAATTTTAGTAACTGCTAGTTAGCATTCTGTGTGGTACCTCTACTTTTTATTGGTAGGCCCCTATTTTTATATTACGAATATTTTGTAAATACTGTGTTATCTTCTTTTATTTTTCAATATTCTGATACATTTCTGTATTTGTCGTAAAGAGTAAAACTGCAGTATTTTAGTAGCACTGCTGTTTCATTAGTAATTTTTGACTGATGTATTTTTAGCATAATTTATATAAAACAGAAAAAGAAAAATGAACTATAAGCACCAATGATAGAAACATTTAGAATCAATATAGTTCCAGTCTCTATGTTTGGCTAATACAACTTATTTTATTGACAAGTCAGTCTGTTAGTTCTCCGCTTACATATTCAGATTCACTTAAGGCGTGTCTTACTAAGTGACAATAATAGCTGTTGTACCTCCTTGCTTAGTTAGCGCAGATCCATAGAACAGGCAAAGTTGATTTAATATTTAATCAGGTTATCATTTATTCTGCATCACTGCAGTGGTGGTGCTGCTGTAGCGTTGTCGCCTCACAGTTAGACGTTGCCCGTTCGATTCTCAGTTAGAGCGTCTTCTGTGTAGTGACAGGCGTGAATGGGCGTTCCTTTGTTGAAGGTTGTGCGTTAGGCCCGGCAAGCCAGTACGTAAAACTCTACTGCCAATCATTAGCGGACCGGAGTTCCGCTGTGGTGACCCCTAACCGGGAAAAGCCGAAAGACACAAACATCATTTATTCTGCATCACTGCCATAATGAAGCACTATTCTGTGCTGCTTTACTTA
The DNA here is from genome assembly GCF_019279795.1 of Protopterus annectens. NCBI lineage: Eukaryota > Metazoa > Chordata > Ceratodontiformes > Protopteridae > Protopterus > Protopterus annectens. Next base: position 1,532,988,201 of record NC_056741.1, on the reverse strand, counting down.
TGGAAATGACAAATAACTGAAATAAGACTTAACTTTCTTACAAATTAGCAGGATTTTTTTATATACTGAACTAAACTTGTAAGAAATTATAAATGGCCTTCCTAGAGAAGCATAAATGTAATGCAGGACAAATAAAGTGTCTTTAAGACTTTAGGGAAAATAATATTAAAGGGTATTGTGATGGAAAAGAGCTACTGGAAAGAAATGAAGGACTTCTGGGTAAATCAAGTCATACGAAAGACAATGAAATAATTAAAATATCAGGATGCACAGGAGCAGACCACCAGTAGGAGCATATTCTTCTTATTATTTTCTGTATAGCCAGATGGTGAAAACAAGGCTAGAATGCCATGTGCAGTTCTGGATACCATTTCTACAACAGGACAGTCTAGATGAAAGTGATAAACAGGACCTTGGAACAGTAATGACAGACATTCAAAGGAAAAACATGTGCTTGTGGTATGCATAGGGCTACAGGGTGATGAAGACATAAGAGAAGGTGGAGATGATGCAAGTGCAGAACTGTTTCATGGCTTTAAACAAAGTGTAAGTGGATTAACATTTTTTCAGAAAATGGTGTACATGAACAAGGGTATAAGCTAGGAACAAGAGACCACTCAAGAGGAAGGCAAGGAAATGCCAGAGGGATACAGGCCTGATATGACCCAGGCAATTCAGGTTCTAAAAGAACTTGGGCATTTAAGAAAGCTGTCACAAAGAAGAGAGGAGGGATACATCTTTGCCTGCTCCTCTCTCTCTCTCTTTGGGATGGGGGTAGGGAACACGTTCACCAGCTCATTCTCCAAGATAATTCCTGACTGGAGTCAGAAATCATGAGTGGATGTACTGGCTTTAAGGGAGTCAGGGTAGCCCTGAGGGGTTATATCACTGATGGAAGCAGAAGACATGTTCTTTATTTATTTATTTATTTATTTTTTATTTTATTTTACATTTGTTAACCGGGGTGTCTGACTGAGCCGAAAAGGCCCTTTTTCAGCAGAGGCCCGGGGAGAAAAGCTCCACAAAGAAAAATTACAGACACATTTAGTTATTTAGACATAATCAGTATACACACAAATTACAAGAGACATGTTTTTACAGTGGTATGCGGCACAAACAGTTACAGTGGAGAGAACAATCAAAAAAATATTAATTTTAAAAATAAAGGTAAGTAATAGATTTGTGGTGTATAGCTGAACTTTGGAATGTAGGTAGAATACATACATAGTACACAGGTGCAGTACATACATTGTAGATTAGCCAGTGTTTGTGAGTAAGATTGAAAACTATTATCAAGTGCTCTAGATTTTGTATGTATATGTTATCCGCTTTCACTAGCCTGGGGAGCAGTCATGGCACTGCCAACTTTCCTTGAGATGTTGCCTGATGAGGTCATTAAAGGAGGCTTTGGATGATGTGTTTTGAATGCTAGTAGGGACAGAGTTCCATTTTTTAGCCACCGAACTACTATATAGTGCATCTCCAAAGCTATTGTAGCTGTTGGTGACTTCTAGTAGTAGTTTGCTTGATGATCTAAGAGGCCTTTTGGCTGAGTGATGGTGTACTAGGTGTTTGAGGGCAGGACACTTATTGGGAAGGTAATAGATAGAATGACAGAGACAAAGTTGATTGTAGGTTAGGAGGTTGGGCAGCACAAGCCAGTGGAGCTGTCTCAAAGCAGTACAGTGATGAGTTCTATATGAGCAATTTGCAGCAAAGCAGGCAATTCTGTTATAGCAGGCTTCCATTTTGCTTAGTTCAGTTTTGTTGAGATTAGTCAGAATGGGAGATGCATATAGTAGGGTGGATAGAAGCTGGGAACGAGCAATGGCTGATCTTGTGTTGTTGGTAAGAAATGGTTTGATATGGTAGAGTGACCCCAGTTTGGCATGCACTTTTTTAATAGTTAAGTTGAGATGACTATCAAATTTTAGGTGGGAGTCTATGGTTATTCCCAATAGCTTAGCCTGTGCCACTGGAGCAATTGGAGTAGCATTTGTGGAGTAGATAGTGAATTGACTGTTAGTGTTTTTGTTAGAACTGGTTATAATCATAAGCTGAGTTTTCTTTGGATTGAGGATAAGTTGGGCTTTGATAAGGTAGTTTTCAATGTCAGAGAATGCTAGTTGAGTTGTTTGCAGGAGGGTGGGAATGTTTTGTGCAGCACAGATTAAGGTAGTGTCATCTGCATACTGAATTATAGATGCATGCTGTGTGGAGGTGTGTAGGTCATTTGTGAAGACTGTGAATAGTAGTGGTCCTAAGATAGAACCCTGTGGGACTCCTATAGTTATGGGCAGCTGAGGAGAGAGAGAATTTTCCCATTTCACAGCTTGGTACCTGTCAGTTAAGTAGCTTTGGAACCAGGTAAGAGTGGAATTAGATAGATGATATTGGTTTAGTTTGTTTAGCAGGATTTGGTGTGAGACTGTGTCAAATGCTTTGGACATATCCAAAAAAAGAGTTGACACTTGCAGGCCTACTTTTTTGAGACGGTTTACTGTGTCTGTGAAGCAGAGGAGGGCTGTAGTGGTACTATGGGCAGGTCTGAAACCATGCTGAGTAGGTGACAGGATGTTGCTGTCTAGGAGATAGTATAGCATCTGGGTATGGATGCATTTTTCTAGGATTTTGGCCAGGGGGGAGAGTAAAGCAATGGGTCTGTAGTTATTAAGTTCAGTGGAGGTCCCGCCTTTATGTATAGGTGTAACATAGGATATTTTCCAGAGTTTGGGCACATAGTTTTCAACAATTGATCTGTTTATGAGAGTGGAGACTGGGATAGCAATAGCATCTGCTGTGAGTTTCAAGAAATAGCTGGGGAGTAGGTCGGCTGCTGTTGGAGGTTTTTAGTTTGGAGAGCATGCTTTTGATTGAAGTGGTGGAAACTGTTTTGAGGGTAAAGCTTGTATTAGTGTTATTTGTGTTGGGGGGGGGATAGTGAGGAAGGAACTGTCCTGTGATACTAAGGATAGAATTGAGTTCAAAAAGTGGGAGCTGAATTGTGTTTCGATGGGAACTTTAGTGTCAGGGGTGGTTGGTTTGGGGCTAGCCTTTTGGGTGGATTTTAGTAGCTGGTTTACATTTTTCCAAAATTTTTGCGGGTTGTGTTGGTATTTAGTTTGTAATGTTGTGTAGTAGGATTTTTTGTCCAGCCTAATGCATTTTTTTGCACGGTTGCGCAGTTCTTAGTACTTAGTTAGGCTTTGTGTTTCTTTGTTTTTTTGATAGTAACGCCAGGCAGTGTCTCTGGACTTCAGGATTTGTTTGGTTTCTTTACTGAGCCAGGGGTTTGTAGAGGTTCTAACCTTGATTTTGCGCAATGGAGCGACAGTGTCTAGGTGTTGTAGAAATGTTTTGTTGAAATATGCTACAGCCTGGTCAAGTGGGAGGGTTTTTAGGGGTTTTGCTCTTGCCAGCAAGCTTATTGCATGCTGAACCCTGAGGTGGTACAGGGCATTTGCAGAGGGGGTTAGGGGTCTAATATGCACAGAAAATAAAATGACCCATGATGGCTCCATGCAGCCAACATTCTCCCACCAATGAAGTGGGGAACAAATGACCCGATTGGTTGAGAGGGAGTGAATTATCAACAGACAATGAAAAAAGAGTAATACAAGGATTTTTCTTAGTCAAAGGATGATCAACTCATGGACTTGTCTCCCTGAAGTGGCTGTGATTATAATAGTTAAAAGTTAACTGAATTGTATGGGACCACACAGTATGTAGTTAATATAGAAATGAACCCCAGTTTCCATCTTTGCAGTAAAACATTTTATCTGTCTTGTTACAGCCTCAGCTATTACTCAATTATAACACCACAGTGCACTGGCTGAAAATGTAGCGTTATGAATTCAACAGAGTGGCAGAATGGGTTTGCCAAGCAATCTCACCTGTTGCTGGCTTCAATATAAACATTTGCATTTCCTTAGCAAGCTTAAATGAATAAATTATTAAACACAGTCACAAAGGCGATAACTGCTGCCTACACAGCACAGCTTCCTTGTCTGATGTAGGGGTATCTGCTGCAATATTTGTGTGCAACGCTGTGTAACACAGGGCGTGTTTGTGAAGGTCACGTGCATTAATACACCCAGACGGTCATCAGTTAATAAAGTCTACACTGTTATAAACATCAAAGTAGGCTGTAAATCCTTTATACTTCTCTGTGTGAAAAGGAATGAGAGCATTTCATCGGAGAGGAAGATTTTGTATATTTAAAATACAAGATAATGAGTTCTAGCAAAGGTCTATAAGTTCACAAGCAACATATTATTTTCTCATGCCAGTGGGTGTGTGCGTAGAAGAATGCAGGTTTAAGTATGAGTTTTATGGGTATATTACATATCAATATTCACCCTAACATGCATGTCTACAACTAGAGGGCTTTGGTATTATTGGCCTGAATGTATCCACAAAGACTTAAAAAGTAAAAAGTCATGGGCATTCAGAAGCAATGTAGTTGAAACATTGTATTTCCTTACGGGTTCATTTTCATATGCTCCTTGAACCTCCACTATAGGAGATTTAAGGTATTACACAGTAAAAAAAAAATCCAGCATTGGTTGAGTTTTTCTTTGCAGGTTTTACTTATACAGAGCTCCAACAAATTATGATAAGCCACAGTCAGACTGGGGACAGCCTACTACGAATACACCTGCTCAGTATATACCCAGTTTGAAACTATATAAACTTATACACTGCAGGTATTCGCTGAAGGAAATCTGATCCCTTTGTCAGCCCTGAAAAATGGTTGTCATTCAGTGTGTTAACAGCTGTCGCTAAAATATAGTAAATAAATAAAAACAATGGGAGACATACTCATGAGTTGTCAATAGTTAACCAGAAAATGCAACAGTGTTAAATCTGAGTTCTAGTCAGGTAGTTTTTGCTACTATATCCACAGTATGGATTAACTGACATGCTGAGGGTGACACGGTGACTTCTTTATTCTGATGGAGTTTGACTCAGAGATCTCTCACGGGAGTATTTAATTGTTTGCATGGTGCCATCTCTAACTAGAAATATGTTTGCAAGGACACATGGCAGAGACTCCAGCAAAGTCAATACCATGCAGAGTAACTTTCTATGAGGACTACCAGACTGCATTAGAACTTGTGTGGAATACTAAGACGAAACAATGATTCCTTTTATGCCTGGACCTCTTCCATGTACTTGGGTCAGGTTTCCTAATTTAACAACATATGAGTGTTTCTATTCATCGGCTTTCAGGGCCAACTACTATCAGGTTTGTCCCTGTGCATGCTGGACATATCTGGGGCATGTAGATTCTACAGATGTACCCTCTAGATGAAATGTGACAGTGGTAGATTGGCATTAAATCACCAGTGTGTTTATGTGCAGAGGTCAGTAAGTCACTGGACACATGGCTATCCTTTGGAAGTTCAGTTATTTCTGAAGGTGTGATATTGCAGTTTCACATCCAGAAGTTAGACTTTGGTGGCTAAGACAGTCACCACCCTTCTGTACTATTAGGATGTCTGTCCTCCCCATTAAGAATGACTAATTCATGGAAGCCTTGTTGTTTAACACACCCACCTGGATTTGACAGTCGGCTGCTTGTTGGTCCCAAGATCTGATAAGGATCTGGAAGGAAAAAACAACAAAATGATACACTAAGTTAAATAGCATACTCTCAGACAAAAATACTTAGCTTAGAACAGATCCCAACAACCAAAATATCAGAATATAAATTTGAATTTAATTCTAAAACAACTACTAATCAGAACTACTCAGACCATAACAGTTAATTTCAAGCCTACTTTGTCTTACAGCAAAGTTAAAAAAAAAAAAACTTTTTTTTCTGGGGAAGCTGCCATAATTTAGATTATTCAAACATTGCAGTCAGTTTAGTAAAAGAACACTGATGTTAATAATACTGGAAATTGTATGTTCATTTTATCTAATGTCTTATCCTTAATACAGCCCCAGAAATGAAAGAGAAGATGCTCAAATGTACAACCTTGGCTCTATCCAGCACACATGCTCTATATTACTTCCGGCACAAATACATGAGCTGAGGTTGCTGGTATCTGCCAGGTTTGATTCCACATTTCGATAGTACTCATATGATACACAAGTAACACCAAGCAAGAGAAAGCAAGGTATACTGGGAGGAATCAGGAGAGAGTAAGACACAGAAAACAAAAAGAAGTTATTCAACTGAAATAAAATGTGGCAATGGACGGTACAAAGGAACTATAATAAGCTCTATGGCCCAAAGAAGGATGAAAGACAAAGATGAGAACATGTTAAAGGCAAAACATGATAAAGAATAATAGTGCATGAGAGATGGAGAGAAAAATACTAACCCCAAGGCAGAATGAAAGAAAAGAATAACAATGTCATACAGTATATGTGAGAAAAAATCCGACATCAGGGAAATACTTTGACACATTTTCAGTGAAGAAAAAGAGAAGGGAGGGCAACTTTTGAGTATAACATGACATTAAAATGGTGAGATACTAAAAAACAGAATAACACAACATACCACTATAGCAGTAATGCAAAGGTGATAATTGGCTATTTAATTTATTTATTTATTTGCAATTTGTTAACTAGATAAGAGAACTGGTTTATTGACCCTTTTCAGCTACAGCTTGGGAGCACAGAACAGTATAATAAAAGCAATACAGAATGAGATAACACTGCTACAATTACAAAGTAAACAGAATATAATGAGGGTGATGCATAGTCTCCAGCACACATCTGTACGCACTATATGTAGTAGAGCTGTGGTTTATTGCTGTGTTGTAATCAGCTATTGTCCCTGAAACAGTTGCACATGGCTTCATTTTGTAGGTGTGTTTTTAATGCCCTTCTAAATTCATTCATTGTCTGTACTGTTTTTATTTCAGGAGGGACGTGATCCCATATTGCATTACAGCAGATGTGCAAGGGAGACAGTGAAAATGAAACAGTGAGAGAGAAAGAGAGGGACAAAAAATTTGAAAAGGTGGGATATCAAGAGGTAATGGGCAGTGCAGTGGTGCAGCAGTAGCACTGCAGCCTCACAGCAAGAGGTTGCCTAGTTCAATTCTTGGCTGGAGTGCCTTCAGTGCAGAGTCTGCATGCCCTCCCTGCATTAGTGTGGGTTTTCACCTGGTACTCCAGTTTCCTCCCACATTACAAAGACATGCATCTGAAGCATTTCTCCCCGGGCCTCTGCTGAAAATTGGCCTCATTTCAAGTAGGACTTTTGTGGTAAACAAATGTTAAATAAAAAATAAATAAATAAATAGTGCATGTACTCTGAGTTGATAAGTGGTACCGGTGTAAGACTGTGACAAAGTAATAGCACGTCACTAACACTATATGGTACAAGAGGAGGAGAACAGGACTGTCTGAGGCAAGGATTAACAGCATATGATGTGACAACAATAGGGTGAGAGAGATAATGTTTAAGAATTCGACAGCTGGAATCAGATAGTAACACAATGTCACACTGACAAAAAAAACTTTTATGATAGGATTGCAGCAGGAGATGGGGACTCTGAAGCAGAGCTGCAGTGAAAAGTACGGTAACTATGACTGGTGTAACCATAAGGCAAGCAAACCTGAGTGAGATTAAGTAATGGCTGGAGGCAGCTAGATATGCAACAAGACACAATAACAGACTTATCGCAACAGTTGCTGTCTCACAGTGATTGTTTCTCTGGTTTGGTTATTGGCTGGTGTTTTCTGTTTAGACTTTGCTTTCCCTCTCTGTCTCTGTGTGGGATTTTTTGAATTCATCATTTCCTCTTACATCACAAACACTGATCTTCCACATTGTTCATTGGTGTGTGAGAGCTCACATGAGTGTGTGTGTGTGTGTGTGTGTGTGTGTGTGTGTGTGTGTGTGTGTGTGTGTGTGTGTGTGTGTGTGTGTGTGTGTGTGTGTGCTTTTATAATAGTGTGTAGGTGTGTGTTGATTTTGTGTGTGTCTGCCTCTATGTGTGTATGACAGTGTGTAGGTGTGTGTTGACTTTGTGCGTATGTGCGCTCTAGTGCATGTACATATATGATTGTGTGTAGGTGTGTGTTGATTTTGTGTGTGTGTGCGTGTCTGTGTATGCACACGCACTGTGCATGAGAGCGCTGGCATCTATTGGTAATCAGTTACATGTACTATGTCCCTTTTCTGGATTACCCCTGACACTGAAGAGGATAAAGTAGGTATCAGCAAAAGTGGGTGAATGATTGATCGAATTTGTAGTAAGAATTTGAGAAGGTTAGAGTGGCAATGAAAGAAAAAATCTGCACTAATATGTAATTGAAAAATTTACAACATAATATTAAGACATAGTACAAAAGTAAGTGTGAGATGGTAACCATCTGAAATTCTGAGGAAGTCAGATGTGGTCCTCCGAACAGTTGTGTGGAGAAAGCAGTCAGTGTATACTAAGTCTGCGATTATGGCATCTCGGAGTATTCCTCTTACTCCATGGTATGGTGAAGTTGGAGTCAGTATAAATAAGCAGCAGGGATGTGAGCTGTGCAGCGGAGTGTCTACAGCAAGTTTTGACATTCACTCTTCTTCACCGGACTTACTGTTCATTTTTCATAAATGTGGGACTCTCAGTTAAGGCCATTGCAACTACCATGCAGAGCTAAGTTAGAAAATAAGAATAAAATAAAAGATTACCTTAAAACAAGAAAGAGGAGAGAGCAAGAAACAATGTTTTAATGACACAGAGCAACAGCTACTGTAAAAGTGCTAATGTGAAAGATATGATAGTAAAATTTCTACTGTTTTCTTCTGTTCAATTTATATATGCCTACCACAACATGAAGCATACAGTCTGTCTGCAAAATTATGCTGAATCAGGACATTTTAAACTGAGCAGTACTAAGAGTGGGACCGTAAAAGTGTCAGATAATGCATTTAGCTTGAATAAAGGGTTGTGGAACCCCAGCTGATGACCACTGCATTAATGTATGAGACCTGTTAGATCACACACACTGCACTCCAGTACTGATTCAAGCAGATGAATTCACAGCTACAAAATGGTACTGAGCAGGGATGTGGGCATGAGAGACATGTCAAATGATGCCAACCATGCATGGCTGTGGAATAGCCTTAATGCCCTCAATATAGGCATTGACATACAAATATTAGCTAGCTACTGATGTAATGGAGAGAACGTAGGATAGTCCAACTTGGTCAGTGTGATTCAAAGGTATCTTTATTTATCATGATTATCTGTTGGCACCAACATGCATGAGACACATCTTTCTGATGGACATGAATGTGTCATGATGACTGCAGAATGCATGTCTGTCACTAGGACCTTCTCTGCTCCTACTACTGAGAGCACACGCACATTTTAAAGTGGCACTCACAGCATTTGTTGGAGTTTACTTACCAGATACTATCACAAAATCAGCTTTTTTAGCAAAGCAGAACATCACATCATACAGATTGCCCACCAGTGGAGCAGCCAAAAATTCATATGCCAGTATCATTATACCCCTTAATTAGAAGAAAAAGATGTACAAAGAGTGGGTCATGTGGCTGATACGGGCAGCTGTATCTGGCTAGTACAGCATTGGTATGTCAGAAACTGATTGGATTACGTCCCCATTATAGGTATGAAACTGTGTGACTATGGAAGACCACAGTGAGTGACAATTGTATAAGTACTACTACCTTTTATCACCATAATTCCTTCTGCATGATGCTGCTTACTCACCTTTCACATGATCATGTGAACAGCCATGCTGAATGATGGGTCACAATTCGCACACTCAATCCCATTTGCAACAGAAAGGAATTAATTTGCATAAGTAGTTAGATGCAACAGGAATATTAAAGTGCTGAGAGGCTTCAGTGATACATGACCACAGAGGGGTACTAATACTTGAACATTATTCTACATCTACTTAACTTATTTTTCCTTATGTACTCCATGTCATCGCCCAAGAATACCTCTTTTCTTTTTTTTTTTTCTTTTTGAACTTCCTAGGCTATAACTCTTGTTATTTTCTACAGATAATTAGTTGCCTCATCTCTAGATCTGATTAAATCTCATCCTCCATTAATTACATTTTACACCTTTTTGTTTTCCATCTGTAATGGCTCTCAATCTTGTTCACATACTTATGCAAACATCCTTCATTTACTCAAAATTAAATGACTTTTTTGTGTATTTTACTGCCCCTGTTGGCTGCTGATCATAAGACTCCTTCCAGCATCCCAGGAACTTTTTTTCCATCAATGTGGTGTAAGTTTAATGGTTAGTGTGATGACCATGCCCTGGCCCAGCAATCAAGGAACCTCAATCCTCACCACTAACACCAGGGAGGCTGTCTCACAGAAGAGGAAAGGATAACTTATACACACAGTAAAGTACAATTTCCCTTAAGTGCACACAGAGATCACAGTCAGTCTGGGGCTGGTTGCTCCCTTGCTCACCAGGTCCCCAGTAAGACTCCCCACTGGCACAGCTATAGGGTCCAGGACTCAGCCTAACTGGGCAAGCTAAAACCTTTAGTACCCTCTCTACCCAACCAGTGCTTCGTGCCCCTGCCAAGTAGCTGACACAACACACACACACTTTGAGATAAGTATTTATACAATTTCACAGACACTCCTGAGAAAGTTTGACACAGATTCTCCAACTGTGCCCCTTTACCCAGACTATACAGTAGTAATTACTGACACCACCCAGTTAATAATATCAGCTACTAAAAGGCCCTTAAAAGGGTGCCCAATTATTACTGTGCACTATTAATATCCAATGGTAATGTAACTATACAGTCTAAGGCTTATCAGAGTGGCCTATTACAATAAACTCTATAAATATGCAATGTATTCTAGAGCTTATATTTACACTAATCAGCCACAGGTAGAAGGTTTTAAACATATTTAATAATAAATAATTAAAACACAAGACAAATCTACTACACCACGGAGATATCTAAGAGTTCAGAGATCACACAGAAACTTAAAATAATACAGTAGGACAGGTCTGATTTCAAAGAAAAATACATAGTTAATCTTTACTAGATTTAACTATTCCTACAAGAAATCACAGTGCTAAAAACTTACATGTGAGCATAAGCAGAGTGCTGGTAAGTTGGATATCAAGATCAAAATGCCTTTAGTCTCTCTCTGAGACATAGTATTTAAACATTACTAACAAACATGTCTCTGGGTCCTCCCCAGATTACATCATGTTGACACTTAGGTTTTCCCAGTATTCATATTGCATCATCTTGACACCTGCTCTGTGCTCCCAGGCTAATAGAAGCTGCATTATTTAACAAGCTAACACCTGCACAGGAAAATACAACACTAAATGGCATTTCACATATACACTCTAGCAATTAGTCTTTAGTTAACACAATAGGCAGAATGCCTTCAGCCAGCCTGACCGGAAGCAACTTTAAAGAGCAAAGAATGTCATAAAAGCATTTCAATTTCAAATGTTACATTTGAAAGGCTTGACTTAGTTTTTCTGTACAGCAAGGGGGGCAATGTTGTGACAATCTTGAAGTTCACATTTTACAGTGTTTTTCTTTCATTTAAAAATACACATCTGTATTTTACATTTATTTATACAAATGATAGAATTATGTATTAAATTCTATTTGACTAGGCTGGCAGCATTCTCTTATCTTTGTCCAGTCTTCACAGTTAGGGCAATAATTTTAGGCAGTGATTGGAAGTAGTTCACGTTTTACCCACATTGGTTGTCCCTTGCTTTTGTGAGGGAAGGGGTGGTGGATTGCCAGCAAGGAATCCTACTCTCCCATCTTCAGGCATGGGTAGTGGTTTCCCTGGTCTCCAACACATAAATCTCTTCATCCTGTGTTCTTGCTAAGCTTAGCCCCTTTCACCACTATGAACAGATAAGTAGGTCATACTCCTTCACTCTTCTCCTTTGCCTCACTCCTCTAATGCCGGGTCATCTAATCAAACTATAATTGCCTTATTTGCAGGCTGGGCTCCATCCATGCCATGGAGCCAGACAAAAAATAACTGATGTTGTAGTTGAAGACACACACACACGTGTGTGTGTGTGTGTGTGTGTGTGTGTGTGTGTGTGTGTGTGTGTGTGTGTGTGTGTACATTATATATATATATTCATATATATATATATATATATATATATATATATATATATATATATAAATATATATATATATATATATATATATATATATATATATATATATATATATAAATATATCTATATATATATATGGATATACTTTGAAATATCGAAAGCCCAGATAGCCGAATAACCAAACTACATTTTTGCTATATGAAAATTGTGAAATATTACATACATTACATACCTGAACAGCATTTTTTTCCACGGCAAGTAAACACAACTGAGTAAATAAAACTTACTTAGGTGGGGGGGGGGCTGCACACCCCACCCAACCCCAACCCCCTAACTATATATATATATATATATATATATATATATACATATATATATATATATATATATATATATATATATATATATATATATATATATATACATACATACATCAACTGCCGGATAGTACTACAGGGGAGAAAAGGGTACACATACAAAGATACAGTTAGGTAGATAGACAGATAGACAGATAGATAGATAGATAGATAGATAGATAGATAGATAGATAGATAGATAGATAGATATGTATCTTTCTAGCTATATATGCACATAAACACACACACAAATACAATTTTTGTACCATTTTGTTCCCATGCCTGTTGACCATCAAGCCTCTACAGTGCTACCAACTGGGCCACCATAAAAGTGTTTTGTGTGTTTACTGGCATCCTAGCAATGAAAGCATTTTTCATTTATGAATATACCATCTGCCAACAGTGGCAATGTGAGTATTTGCATCACAGTGAGGACCACATTTGACCCCTCCCCAAGTCCACACATAAAGGTTCCCCATATGCATTGACAGGGGTTACTGTCAACAAACTAGGGCAACCATGCCTACTTTTTTCACACTCTGGACCCTGTTGTATGATTGCTTCCACACTTTAGGGGGCCCTGTCATTGGAACTTTGGCACAAGCTAGGTGAGAACCACAGTCAGTCCAGCTTGTCTGTGCTGTCAAGCAACTGAGCTACTAGTTGAAAGTACAGCTGTGTACACTTACCATAAATGTAGATGTTCGAGTGTATTCACTGTTGCCGTCATCGCCTGTGGCTTATCCCTGCTGTGGTAGCCCTCAGCCAGCCTGAATACCAGAGACAATGTTTTTCTGCATCGGCATTTGTGGCTTGTTGACTGACGTCAGGTCGTCAGTGCTATAAAGCAAGGTAGACGACGCCATCACATCAGTTCTTCTTGCCCTAACCAGTCAGGAGCCCCAGGGAATATGGGAAGGGTGACCTGGTGGCAAAAAGCCACCATAAGAAGCTTATGCCTCCCTAAGAAAAGAGATCATAAGGGGGAAGGAGGGAGGGAAACCAGGACTGCAACAGTGAATACACTCAAACATCTACATTTATGGTAAGTGTACACAAATGTACTGTTCTTCATGTTTCACTGTTGCAGACATAACCTGTGGGAGGATTCCCAAAGCTGAGGATAGGGGTGGTAGGATTAGTAATAGGCCTGGGTCAGCATGGCCTGTAGCACTGCATTGGCAAACCCTGCTCTAGCTTTAGAGAAAAGAGGAATATGGTAATGCTTAGTAAAGGTATGGAGAGAAGTCCAGGTGGCAGCTTCCAAGATGTCCCTGGTGGGGACTCCTCTCTGGAATGCTGTGGAAGTGGAGGCTGCCATAGCGGAATGAGTACAAATAGACTTAGGGGGTGGTTTCCCATGAAATCTGTAGCAGAAATGGATGCAGTGTGATATCCATTTGGAGATGGTTTGCTTGGAAATGAGTTACACCTCTGCCCCTGGGGCAAAGCTGACCAGCAGTTGGTCTGTTTTCCTGAAGGCTTTAGTATGCTCTAGGTAGTATCTGAGCTGTCGAAGAAGGTGGGTAGATGTATGGCCTGGTTGAGAGTCACATTAGTTACCACCTTGGGCATAAAAGAGGGGTTTGTCCTCAGGGAGACCCTGTCTGCATGGAAAATAATGAAGGGCTCAATGGCCATCAATGCCTGAAGCTCTGAAACCTTTCTGCTTGAGGTGACAGCTAGCAGCAAAGCAGTCTTCCAGGAGAGGTATTTTAGTTCTGCTGAAGCAGCAGGTTTGAAGGGTGGTAAGATTAGTTTTTCAAAACATAATTCAGGTCCCAGGCTGGCATGTGTGGCCTTCTGGGAGGACTAATATTTGAAGCTCCTCTGAGGAACTGCTTAATCAAAGGATGTGAGAACAGGGGAGGATCTGTATTGAAATGAGCTGAAATGGCTGAGACATGGATTTTAATAGAAGAGAAGGAGAGACCAGAATTTAGTAACTCTGCTAGATAGTTCAGGATAAGAGGGATGGAAGGATGTGAGGAACTGCCCCCTCTGGACTGGTTCCAGGAGCAGAATCTTTTCCATTTTCCTGCATAAGATTTTCTGATGCTGGGCCTTCTGGCCTCTGTGATAATGCCGAGGACCTGTTTGCTTAACAGGAGCCCCTTGTTTGCTTTTAGGGTATAAACCATGCTGTCATTTTGAGAGTCTGCAAGTTCGGGTGCAGCCCCCTCCCCCCTGCCTGAGTCAAGAGGTCTGAGATGAGGGGAAGAGGCCTGGGAGGCTGTGATGTCAGGCTGCGCAGTAAGGGGTACCGATGCTGCCTGGGCCAATCTGGACAAATGAGGATGGCCTTTGGGCTCTCTTCCCTTATCTTGATCAGTACCTTGGGGATAAGACGCAGAGGAGGGAATGTGTACACAAAGAGGGAGTTCCAGCGGAAGGTCAAGGCATCCACCTTCCATGTTAGGCGTGATACTTCCTGGTACAGAATTTTTCCAACTGGTGGTTGAGGTGCTAAGCAAAGAGATCCATCTGTGGAGTTCCCCACTCCTGAGTGACTTGCAAAAAGATTTTTCTGTGGAGCTGCCATTTGTGGGGGTCCAGCAAGTTTCTGCTTAAGTGGTCTGCCAGGGAGTTGTTGATCCCTGGTAGGTATTGGGCTATTAGGTGCCAGTCCCATGGTGGAGGCTGTCAGCCAGAGGTTCATGGTTAGCCTGCACAGAGGGTAAGATTGGGTCCCTCCCTGTTTATTGATGTACCACATTACAGTGGTGTTGTCTGTTTTGATAAGGAGGACCCCAGGCCTGAAATGGGATGTGAAGGACATCAGGATCTATTGTACTGCCATCATTACCTCCTGGTTGATGTGTAAGGGAAGGTGCTGGGCATCCCAAAGGTCCCGGGTGCACCTGCCTGCTAGGTGAGCACCCTAAGCAATGTCTGAGGCGTCAGTGGTGATGGTCTGGCTGGTAGGGAGGAGGATGAAGGGGAGACCCTTGTTCTTGGCACAGGGCCATGCCCACCAGAGAAACTCGGCCCTTACACAGGGCATCAGAGGGTGATGGGTCTCTAGAGGCTGAGAATGCTGACACCAAAGGTTATTTAGATACCACTGAAGTTTCCTCATGTGGAGCCTGGCCAGAGGAATTAGAAGGATGCAAGATGCCATGTACTCCAAAGCTTGCAGGAACTTCTTCGCTGTGAGGTTACTTCTGGAAGCCAGCTGGGTAAAGTAGAGCGGCATGGGACTCTGCTTTTATGGTAACAGAAAGGCCATTAGAGATGCTGTGTCCAGCAGTGCTCCCAAGAAAAGGATCCTCCTGGAGGGAGTCTGCTTTGATTTCTTTTCATTGATGGTGAACCCTAAGGAAGTTATGATGGTTTTGACAATGATGAGGTCCTGAAGCAGCTTTTCTTTGCACTGTGCCTGAATAAGGCATTCGTCCAGATAAGGGTAAATCTGAATATTTCTCTGTCTGCAAAATGCTATGGCTGGGGCTAAGCATTTGGTGAATACCCTGGGTGCAGTAGATAAGCCAAAGGGTAATGCGGAGAACTGAAAGTTTGTGAGCCTGCCCTGAAGCACAGGAATTTTCTGCAGGATTCCCTTATGGGGATGTGGAGGTAGGCATCCTTTAGGTCTAGGGTCACTAAGCAGGCATTTTTTGTCAGCATAGGCAGCAGCTGCTGCAAAGTTAGCATTTTGAATTTGGGGACCACCAGGGACGTGTTCAGAATGGATAGATCCAGGATGGGGCACCAAGTACCCTCTTTTCTGGGAACAAGGAATAGTCTGGAATAAAAGCCTTTGTCTGTTTGGTCTGTGGGAACAGGTTCTACTGCCCCCTGGGATATGAGAATTTGAACTTATTTTAATGCCTCTGCCCATTGATTTGGAGGTAAGTCTGGGTACCCTCTTGGAATTGGGAGTTAATTGAAAGAGAATTTGTATCCCTGACAAATGATGTTTAAGCCATTGGCCTTTGGTTACAAAAAGCCAATTGTCTTTGCAGAGGGAGAGTTTTCTTCCTAGCTTTTGGTGAGTAAAAGGAGGGCAGAGGGGGGAGAGGGAGTCATTGAGAAGTTTTGCCATAGAAGGATTGCGTAGAACTCCCTGCCTTAGGGGCGGAGGAGGTCCACTGTTTAGTTTTCTGCTGTCCCTGGGATAATGTCCTGGGTGGTGTGTCCCTGTGGGGTTTACCTTGCCCCTCTCTACTAGGTGCAGGAAAGGATCAGTGCTTAGAGGGGGAATTCCTGCTGAACCTGGGAGGTTGGACCTGAAATAAATCATTTACTGTTTGAATAGATTTTTGCTTTTTCTTCCATCTTTTTAAGCACTTCTTCTGCTTTAATTCCAAACAAGCGGTCCTTATCCACGGGTGCATCAATTAATTTAGACTTGACATGATCAGGGAGAGGTTGTTCCTTCAACCATGCATGGCTCCTAATAACAGATCCTGACACTGCTGCCCTGCTTGAGGCTTCTAGTGCATCATATCCACAGTGCAAAGAGTGTTTGACCACTTGACAAGTAGAGTATAGTAAATCTGCTAACTCTTTAGAATTGGCACAGTCAGGAAAGGAAGAAATCTTTTGTTTTAATAGTTCCAAAGTATGTTGATGATATTTTAACACATGGAACTGACAGTTGAGTGATAGTTAAGGTTGCAGAAGTGCATACTTTTTTACCCCATCTGTCCAGAGCTTTGGATTCCTTGTCAGAAGAGATAGGATTCTTTGCAGAACTAACTTTATTTCCTTTTGGTCCCTGTGTAATGACCTCTGGGTCTGCAGCAGGATTTCTGTACAGGTATTTGTGAGAATCCGGCACTCTGTAATACTTGTCAGGTTTAGTGTGAGCAGGTGGGAGGGCATCGGAGCTAAGCTGGATTCATGGAAAACATCAACCACCACTTCTAAAATAAGGGGAATGGCCAGGGATCTGTGCTGGGGCAGGTCTAGAAACTCTCTTAGTCTTTTCTTAGATTGAGGGAAGTCCTGAGATTCCCAGTGGAAATACTCCTGATGGTGTGAAGTGTTTCCCCAAAGGTAAGGTCTTCTGGTGGGGAGGCAGAAGCTATGGATTCCTCTGCATCTGAGTCTTCATAAGCAGTAAGAGGCTATTGTTCCTCTTCAAAAACTGAATAATCAGATTCCTCAAAATCCTGTTCTGACAGTATTTCAGGACAACGGTGTCTTTTCCTTTTAGAAGATGTGGCTTGACTACCCCTGATAAGGGAGATAAGATCCTTAGCCATCATAACCATTTGTGCTTGGGGTGGTGGAGCAGGAGTAAGATGATGACTAGAGGTAGATTTTCTAGGAGTGGCCTGGCTTCTAGGCCTAAGGGTATCCATCGGTCTGAGAGAAGCGGTAGTTGGATGAGAAGACGTTGGTTTCTGTGTAGACTCGGTAGTGCGAGAGGCCTCCTCAGAAGCTGTTGCCTGCATCGCAGCTCCGGACCCAACTGAGGCAGAGATGACCAAAGGCTCAGAAGACGAAGAAGATTTCTGCAGCATACCAGACTCTGAAAGGGTCTTGGTACAGGCCTGCATAGATATCGTATCGGGCATTAGGGGCTGTGAAACCGCTTCACTGAATTCCAGAGAACTGACGACCTGCTTAAAGGTAGCATCGTCAGAAGGCTTAGCCTTGCATGGTCTGTCTCTATTTTTATCTCTATGTTTTTTTTGGAATGTCTACAGATTGCTGGCTGACAGACGCCATTTTGGAATGCGAAGACGGAAGATGAAAATACCTATCTACAATAAGAGCTCTATGACGAATGGTTCTCACGTTGAAGAGGGTACAGAACCTGCAACAGGGGACGTCATGATCTGGGCCTAAACAAGTGACACAGTATGAATGAAAGTCTCAGTGTGGGATCTGCTTTCCAATTGTTACCTTTTTCAGACATCGGTTAGTGCAAGAAAAAAGGATCCCCAGCGGGGTACTTTGCTTTAGACGTTTTCAGCTGAAAATTTGAACTCTGGTAGAGACCGACCAGCACACTTAAGAACTGCTTCTGCTACGGGCTCCATGGCAAGAAAGACTGATGTGATGGTGTTGGCTGCCTTGCTTTATAGTACTGACAACCTGAGGTCAGTCAACAAGCAACAGGAGCCGACGCAGAAAAACATTAACTCTGGTATTCAGGCTGGCCGAGGGCTACCACAGCAGGGATAACCCACAGGTAATGACTGAAACAGTGAAACACAAAGAACATCTGCAGTTGCCTGGGCTGTAGTCATGGCATTATCTCTTTACACCACTGACAGATGGGGGTCTATATTAGATCAGCAAACGCTTAAAAAAGCGAACGCTGATTGACTGAACTTATGTAAGCGAAAGCTTAAAATATCGAAGCAAAACAAACCCGAATTTTTTCCTAGGGAAAGAATTTGGTTGTCCGTTTCTGTTGCTTCGGTATTTTCAGTGCTGTGGTGGAAAGTTACGGGTCGGGTTCAGGTAAGTGTGTGATTGTGTGGGTGTGAGTGTTAGGGTGGGTTAGGTGAGTTAGGGTTAGGACGCAGGTAGGTATGTGTGTGATTGTGTGGACGTGAGGGTTAGGGTGGGTTAGGTGAGTTAGGGTTAGGGAGCGGGTGAGGTGAGTGTGCGATAGTGACGGTCCTTAGGGTTAGGGCTTGGGTTAAGGTAAGTGGATAGTTAGTGGTGTGTGTATAGTTTAGTGTAGGGTTAGGTGTCAGATGTTAGGTGTATGTGTGTGGATTGCTGTTTGTTTGGTGTGCTTGTGTTGTGTGTATGTGTTTTGGATCAGCAATTTTTTTCCCTAGGAAAAAAAATCGCTGTTCTGACAGTTCGAGATTGTAAGCTTTTGTTTACATAAGTTCGATCAATCAGAGTACGCTTTTTTAAGCATTCGCTGCTCTAATATTGACCCGACAGATGCTTGGCTAAAGACAGCGATATGGGATTAAGCTGTCAGATCAAAAGACACTGCCTGACTTTGGAAAACTATTCTTGGGTTTGTAAGGAAACTGTATTTAACAGCATATTAGGCAAATATTTTGATAACAAATAATTAAACTTTTGTCATACTGACCTGAGGCAGTCAGAAAAAAACATCAATCATAATGTCTTCCTGTTTCTGAATGATATTTTAAATTAGCAAACACAGGAACTTAAAAGTCAAAATAGTTTATGGATTGTAACCCTTACAAGTTCTAAGTAACAAAACTTGTACTTGTAGGAGGGTGCCACTTTACTCTGTGCTCTCCAAAGAGGCAGACGTATCATTAAATCTGTAGATAGAGATAATGGAGCCTGGGGATTACACACTATATATCAGTTGCTGCAGGAAAAAGTTACAGCTGATCTTTTAATCAATTACTGTTAGATAAGTATTTTTTAATAACGGTTGATAAGTGAAGGCAGAAATATAAGCATAATAAAAGTATTAACACATCTGTGTTCATAAGTATAAAAGAGTATTAACACATCTGTGTTCATAGGTATAATAAAAGTATTAACACATCTGTGTTTATACCTGGTTGAGAGCGGTGCTGTTCTGTACTCTTGTTCGCAGTCTGGGTTGGTACAACAGGAGAACCTACAACACAAAATGCTAAAGTTAGTTAAGGACCACTTGATATATTCTTCTGTAAGGTCTTTGAATCTCTTCTCCACATCCCAACTATAGACAGTCACATCCCTCTGTCACATTTATGCCTTGGTAGACTAATAGTCACATCTAACAATTGCAACACATTATATGATCTTTTCCAAGCAATTAACAGTATAATTTCAGTATGGCTCTGTACCATGTGACAAAGTGGATGGTGTCCCAAGACATTATAAACATCCAGGGTATACTGAAAATGTACACTAGGGAAGAAGTAGCTATCTGTTTCTAGCTTTCTTTTCAGTATTCGCATACCGTTGGTATCTGTCATTGCTTGGGTAACACCGGTCCACTACAGTCATGTTTGAGTGCTGGAGTAACTTAGTGGGGTAACACACTGCAGTCATAATTAAAATGTACATACTCCTGATTTTCACATACTACCACAATACTTTTCTTTATTTTGGATGTAGGAGTAAAGCAATACTTTCTGATGTGACTCCTGAAAATGGATATTTCTTATCTAACAAACTTTACACAGTTAAAAGCAGTAGCTCAATAACTTTATAAAATATATATTTTTAAGCTTTACAACTTTACCCATTTATTGAATTGACTAGCAGCTTCAGAGCTAGAAGAGGCTGGTAGAGGGGTGAGAAGAAGTGTCCTTTTGCTGGCTCGCACACTCTGGCACAGGGGTTTCTGTCTAACATTTGATATGTCCTGGTGATAATGATGATGCCATAATTGCAAGCCAGATTGCTTTTATCATTTTAGCATTAAGGGGGATGGTAGACCTAACTGAAGTTATGTGCCATTAGTGTGACATCAGTAGTGGCACTTAGGGCCTACGAAACAATCTGCTGGCATACAGGGCAGTGTATATGATGCTGTTGTCTGCTCTGATCTGCCTGTCAGGGCATTTTGAACAGCTAACATCTCTTTTTGTTTGATATGCAGATGCATTTGTTTTGGGGTCCATATGCCCTGAATGCATCTTCCCGCCAGGTGGGTCCTCCATGCATAATCTGATGCGTCTGTTGTTAAGGTTTGGCTGGCAGGGGGTAGAGTGAAAGCCCGTCCCATGTTCTGGTGACATGCCTGTGCCCACCATAGAAACTCCTGTTGTAGGCAGGGAATTAGAGGAATCATTGCTTCCAGACTGTGACAATGTTGACTCCATAAACTTGTTAGGTACCATTGTAGTTTCCTCATATGCAGTCTTGCATATGGAATCATTAGGATGCAGGATGCCATGAACCACAAAACCTGCAGAGTTTGTCTTGCAGATAACTGGGTTTTTGTTGCCATCAGTTTGAAGTAAGTAGTCAGTTGCCTCTGTTTGTTTGGCATGAGGAAAGCCATCTGGGCAGTTGTATTCAAGCTTGCACCCAGGAATGTAATCTTTTGAGAGGGTACCAGTTGTGATTTCTTTTCATTTACTGTGTACCCTAGGCATATTAGAAGTCTTTTCACAAATGCCAGGTGCTGAAGAAGAATGTCCTTGTTCTCTGCTTGAATGAGACAGTCATCCAAGTAAGGATAAATTTGTATACTTTTTTGTCTGCAAAATGCAATTACTGGTGCCAGGCACTTTGGAAAGACCCTGGGCGCAGTAGATAAGCCAAAGGGCAGCGCAGAGAATTGGTAATGCATAGAGCCAGCCTTGAAATGGAGGTATCTTCTGCATGATTCCCTTATTGGGATATGCAAGTATGCCTCTTTTAGATCTAATGTCACCAGCCAAGCATTCTTGCCCAGCATGGGCAGAAGCTGCTGTAAAGTTAGCATTTTGGATTTTGGAATGTCCAGGTATTTGTTCAAAATTGATGTCCAGTATTGGGCGCCAGGCCTTGTCTTTTCTGGGTACCAAGAACAGTCTTGAATAAAAACCTTGGCCTTTTTCCTGTTCTGGTACTGGCTGAATAGCTCTCATATCCATAAGGGACGTAACCTGTTTCTGTGCCTCTGCCCATTGCTTTTTTGGCAGATCTGGCCAACCGTTTGCCATTGGCAGAGTATGGAAGTGGAATCTCTATCCCTGAGATACTATGTTTAGCACCCACTTGTCGTGGGTTATTAACTGTCAATTTTGAGCAAAAAGTGCTAACTTTCCCCCTAAGGATGCTGCCAAAAGGTAAGTGCTTGGTGATGGCAGAGGGAAGTCATTGAGACTGTTTTCTGTAGGGTTGCGCTTTATCTCCTCCAGATTTGGAGGTAGAAGCACCCCATTGCTTTGACCTGTAAGAATCTTGTGCCTGGTATCTGGAACCTTTAGGGCATCTGGATTTGCCCCTTTGAGCTCTGTCGGACACAGGAAAGGACCATTTTTTTTGTAGGCCAGTGTCTACTGAATCTTGGTGGCTGCACTTGTAAGAAGTCTTTTACAGTTTACATAGACTTAGCTTTGTCCTCCATTTTCTTTAAAACCTCTTCTGCTTTAATACCAAACAGAGTATCATGCTGTAATGGTGCATCCAGTAATTTAGCTTTAACATGATCAGGCAGATTTTGCTCTTTTAGCCAGGCATGCCTCCTAATCACAGATCCAGTAACTGCGGCCCTGCAGGAGGCCTCTAAGGAATCAAAACCACATTGCAAAGTATGCTTGCCAACTTGTTCTGCTGCATGCAATAATTCCTGCAATTCTTTATTTTCTGCACATTCAGAAATCAACATAATTTTCTGTTTCAGCAATCCCATAACATGTTGTTGATGCTTGAGCATATGAAACTGGCAGTTTAAGGCCCTAATTGGCAAGGTTGCAGATGTATAAACCTTCTTTCCCCATCTATCCAGTGCCCTTGAATCTCTGTCAGAGGGGGTAGGATTTTTTTGCTGTTGATGCCTTAACCCCCTTTGGACCCTGTGAAATAGTTTTAGCAGCAGGGTTTCTAAATAAAAATTTGTGTGAGTCAGGGACCCTGTAATATCTGTCTGGCTTGCTGGGAGCCAGAGGTAAGGAGTCTGGAGTTAAGCTTGACTCCGAAAACACATCATCCACAGCATCTAAAACAGGAGGTATGGCTAAAGGCCTATGCTGAGGGAGAAGAAGGAAATCCCTGAGCCTCTTTTTTGATTCTGAGAAATCTTGACTCTCCCAGTGAAAATGCTCCCTCAAAGTATGCAAGGTTTCTCCAAATGAATAATCCTCAGGAGGTGATGCAGATGGGATAGATTCCTCTGCATCAGAATCCTCATAGGGAGGCATAGATAATTCCTGATCAAAAGAGGAATCAGAAGAAATAGAAACCTGATCTGAAGATTCATAATCAATGTCTTGCCTAGGCCTCTTATCAGGAGGGGGTTGGGAACCCCTGATCAAGGTAATTAGGTCTTCAGCCATTTTGATCATCTGTTTTTTGGGCATAGAGGCCTGTGCATGTGGCTCATGCATCAGTTTTTTAGCTTTAGAAGTTGCTTTTGTCTTTGATTTTGAAGCTGGCTTTGGTTTTATATAAAAATGTTGAGGCTTGAATACACCCTCAGAAGTCGGTGCCTGCTCAGCGGCTCTGGACACATCCGAGGGACAGACATCCATGGGTACAATACTTTGAGGATCTCACGGCGTGCCGGACTCCACATGGGTCTCAGTAGGGGCCTGCAACTCGAAAGTAGCGGGTATCAGGGGCTGCGAAAGCGCCTCACTGAGTACCGGCGTACCGGCAACTGGCTTAGG
This sequence comes from Protopterus annectens, assembly GCF_019279795.1. Taxonomy (NCBI): domain Eukaryota; kingdom Metazoa; phylum Chordata; order Ceratodontiformes; family Protopteridae; genus Protopterus; species Protopterus annectens. The sequence goes on along the minus strand of NC_056741.1, from coordinate 1,532,964,558 downwards.
AGAAGCTTCGTCGTTGGTTTTGGACCTCGACGGTCTGTCTCTGTCCTTTTCCTTGCATTTTTTGTGTACTCTGGTAGTCAGACTGCTATCTGACAACATTTCAGGGTAGTTAAATCTGTTTCCAAAATATTTTGAAGCATAAATATACCGATGCTTAATAGTGCATTGGTTAAATCTAGCACAAAACTGACAGCCAGGCACATTGTGATCAGCAAGGAATACAGTATAAATGAAAACCCTTATGAGGTATTTGCTTCCCACAAGTAATACAATTATTAACTTTTTATGACATCGGTATGGAGCAAGAAAAAAGTTTCTCCAATGGGGTACTTAGCTTTAGTGAAGACTTTGGTTCTGAAACTCTAACTCGAAAATTTCAGGAGTCGGCCGACCGGCACTTGCGAACTGCTTCTGCTTCGGGCACCGAGCGGCAAGAAAGACTAAAGAAAAAGGCATTGGCTGCTTGTTTTGTACCCCTGACGACCAGACATCATGGAAGAGGAGACAGCAACCAATGCAGGACGCAAGACTTTGGAATTCAGGCCAACTGAGGGCAACCTGCCAGCAGATTACCCAAATGTAATGACTGCAACAGTGAAACACGAAGAACATCTGTATGTCACACCTTTGCCAAAATAAAAGGTCATCCATACAAGAATGTAAATTATTTCTGCTGTGGCATACAGGACAGTGTATATGATGCTGTTGTCTGCTCTGATCTGCCTGTCCTTTACAATGCCACACTGCTATAGTCACAATCTCAGGAGGCAGTACTGGGGTAGGGTGGACACTAGGGAACAAACAGAGCTACAGAAGCAATCCTAGAGAGCTGATGGTCAGTTGGAAGGCATGCCAGAGGTAGAGTAGGAAAGAAAGAAAGAAAAAACAACTTAATCCACACAAATGCTGAATAGCATTTTTTACAGTCTGACCTAAACCTTTATTGAAATAATACGGACTGATACCCTCTAACGTTTACAATAATGCAAAACTGCAGGCCAGCCCAGATATCTTTAAATGTTTCATATTAATTGTTCTGTGTCAGGTTTACTCCTTTTCAGTCAGGTAGTTTTGTGTTTATTTATTTGTTATTTGTTAACCAAACAACAAAGATCGCCACCATTTTCAAAGGTCGGACATTTTGTCTGGAAACATTAGAGTTTGTAGGACAAACCATACACAGAACCAGTGCAAGGAACTGTATGTCACACCATTGCCAAAATAAAAGGTCTTCCATACAAGAATGTAAATTATTTCTGCTGATACATATAAGTATTAAGGTAATTCAGGTATACAGTAATTGTTTAATTTAACTATTGAGGGTAACTTAGGAAATATTTTTGTCCTAAAAATCTCAGGACATTTGCAATTTTTATTTTTCTTTCTTAACAAGCTGGTAACTCTACAGGTAACTGGGCTGGTCAAAGTCCATTTTCATCCATGAGCCAGGTGCAATGCAGTACCAAGTAAAACAAAGTTCAGCGCAGTACAAGGAGTCTTCTAGACATGAAGGTCATTAGATGGTATAGCTCTCTAGTGGTCAGGCAGTGCAGTCTCCATGCAATTACTTGCTGAGTTGATCTATGGTATGATAAAAGAACTTTAGATCAGGCCGCAGGCCACAGCAAAGCCTTTGGTACTAACAGCATATAATGGAAGGTCTCCAGATACTGCAGCTGGCAGCATCACATACGCTGTCCTGCATGCCAGGGGAATTTCTGTATGCCCTGAGTGGAGCTACTGATGACACACATACATAACTGCACAGACCTTTAGTATGCTAAGAGTTGCGGTAGGTGCAACAGTTCTCAACCGCTTACCTATTGAATCAAGGCAATGCAAAAAAATAATCAGGGGCAAATGTCCCATATCAGAGACACTTAGTAAACATTAGTAGTACTAGTTTATAAAAAGCTGACAGAATAAGAGGACCTGAATTAACATTCATTTTTCAGAAAGAAAAAAAAAAGTCTGTAGATTTAATAAATTTCATTACCTGTTGATTTTCTTTCTGTTCAGAATCACTCTAAGCCAAAGACAGAGCAAAAAAAATCTAAGCTAAAATTAGCACTGCCCCTGACAGTTTTAAAAGTTGAAAGGTCTCTCATGCACAAAACAACTAAGCAGGCCTGCGAGAGCCACTGACTGCTTGAAAAATTATTTTGTCTACAAATAACTGATGTACTGCTGCCCTCTGCTGGTAAAATAAGGTGGTTGTTTGCCATGTAGTAGTGGAAGTGGGCAAACAAAGTGTATGATAGCATATTTCTACAGCAGAAAGTAGTCTATTGAAGAGCTGAGAAAGGGTACACATGGAAACCTAATTTGTTACAACAAAATATAACACTCTTTATTGTTAAGAACATGGAATGCAATTCAGCATTTATGTAACCAAAGAAAGTATTGAAAAATCCTATATATACATTTGATCCTTTCAAAGCTGTAAACCTGAAGCAGAAGAACAATTAATGTGAAAACAGAGTGAAAAATTAAGATTAATTGTGCAAAGATAGGACATGACAAAAGATTAATTACACTGCAGTACATCTGTAAGGACACAAGGCAGTAAAGTTTCTATCAAAGGTTACCATCCAGTTTTTACTGTGTATTGTTCATGCACCACAGTCCATTAACAATAAAATATAAATAAGAATGTAAAATCTGACTAAAATGCAGAATCCCTTTTGTGATGATGCAGTCAAGAGCCATATTTAAGAAGAGACAGCAAAAGTTCATTTCTGAAGTACTAGCTTTAAGTTAACTGGTAGACATTTTCCGTGAACAGCTCTCTCTAGTGGCAAAAAGTGTAAATGTGACAAAGGTATATTAAAAGGGGCATAATACAAGTGTTAAGAATATCATGCCTTTCGACTGTACCTGATTTTCAGGCACTTCCTAGATTTTGGTTCTGAATTTTCTTCTATCCTTTCTAATCCCTCCTAAAAGTGGTGATAGAGGAGAAAAGGTTAAGCTTAAGAAGTAATGACAATAATTAGACTTACAGACTTCATTTACTTAAAAAATGCATGTTAATTCACATTCTTATTTTGTCAAATTCTAAAAATAATAGTAGTAATATATAGAAAAATGTCTCTGGTTGTCCCTGATTATCTATGGATTTGTCTCTGATTCTGGAGGTAAGAAATTTCCTGTCAGTTGGCTTAAAAAATTAAGGAGCTGTTAATGAACAATTTCCCATGGTCCAGTGGTGCAAGGTTTGATTTCCCCCAGGCTCCATTGTCTAACGGTGTGACTCTGATCGAGTCACTTAACCAGACATCGCTCCTCGACTGAGGCATGGAGATAAGTGCTCTACTCCAGAAAACAAATACAAATAACATTACAATAGTTAAAAAGTACTTTCCATGGAGAATAGGCTGAAATGCATTGTATCTGTAAATAAACTGACGGAAGATATATCCAGTGGTAAGATGAAAAAAATGATGACCAAAGCAAAGTGTGCCAAGGAGCAGTAATGGTGCCATCCTGTGGTGACCCGTTATAGTGCAGGTGGCCATTATCAGGAGCGGCCACAGTGTGTCAGTTCACATGTTATATCATGGTGCAAATCTGAGCTATGTGACTGACTTCTTGCTGCTTCAGGTGTTGCATTGGACTGTGACATATACATGTGCATTTTAATGCTGACAGATTGCACAGACTGACTTTTCAGTAATTAAGGGTTATACTAAGAGACAGACTGACTTTTCAGTAATTAAGGGTTATACTAAGAGACAAGGTGCAATTTCTAGCGCCGGTGTTATACTAAATGAATTACCCAGTGCAGATTGCTTATACTAGGTACGATTTCTGAAAGTAAAGATTTGCAGCAGACCCCTAGCCAGTAGTAAGGATTTACATTGAGCATGATTTCTAATGCTGAAGGGTTAAAACAAGAGCATGATTTCTAATGCTGAAGGGTTAAAATAAATGGCTTGCTAATGCTGAGGGGTTGCACTGGGTGAGGTTTCTAGTACTGAAAGGTTGCAATGCACGCCTTACCTGCTGAATATCTGTGGAACAGCTGCATATACAAACCTCATAACTCTTAAAATGATATGCTTTCTCCCTTCTGTTATTCTTAGTGTTTCTTACAACACAAGTTTATTACAAGTCCGCCATTAGATGATGTAGAAGATAATGGCACTGCCCTCTGCTGGTCAGCTTTCACCAGGTGAGAAAAATGAGTCGATCTGTAGGGCTGTCACCTCTCAGGAATATGAATAGGCTAAGAGAGTAGCTGAGGAGGAAAGTTTGATGTTCATCAGGGCAGGAGCAAAATAAAAAGTGAGGGGGTGGAGTTTAGACTACTTGTAGGAAATATGTGCCATTCCTGTTATCACTGAATCTGCATTTCTTGTATTTATATGAAAAGTGATGTGCTTGGGTTGTCACATATAGTAAAACTGACCTTGGTTCAGTGTGGACACAAAGCCTATGAAGGTAAGTAATGATTTATATGACTACACACTACTCCAGTCACACTGCCACTGTATCTGATAGAGTCATGGGCATTGGCAGCAATGCCAATGTACAGTGCACTATGGCTTCAGGTGAATAACAGTATGGCCCAGTACTTGTGCCTTTTATTAGAGTTGAGTTCAGACTGACCAGTGGACTGTATGATGGAATAAGCTGTTGCATGAAAGTTCAGAAACAAACAAAAATAAAAACACCTGTTAACAATATGATATACTGCTATGAAAAAATGTGCCAGAATGGAAGCTTCACAGGCTAAACCATGAGCTCCCACCATTTAACATTAGCAAAGCCACTCTGTCCCCGTGGAAAATTGTGTAAGGCTCCCTACACATCAGAACTTGAAGTTCTGAGATCCTCCTGGAGGGGGTAGGTAGCATTAATAGGAAGAGGGTTTTCCAGGGCAGGATTGTCAATACAGAAGAGCCTACTGGTTTAAAGGGAGGAAGGTATTGTATTTCCATGACAAATTTCAAGTCATATGGGGAAGAATGGGCCCTCTAAGCATCCTAGAGTGAAGGGTACCACTTAAGAACAGCTTAATCTTGGAGATGGTAGAGACTAGAGGGTCCAAAAAAGGCAAGCTGAAATGGCAGAAAAATAACTTTGCTGAGGCAAGGTTTTGATAAAAGCATACAGAGGGAGATATTGAAGTACCACATGGATTGATGAGACAACTGTGTTTACATGATTTTTTACTGCATCAAACTAAGAACATTTTTACTTTTTCCTGGGTATGACTTTCTAGTATTAGGTCTTCAGGTTTCTGAAAAATGCATGCTTCCTCTGGAGAGAACAAAAAACTAAACCTGAAACCATCCATGCTTTCTGCAAGAGGTTCTTGAGGTTGGGGTGAAACAAAGATTTCTTGTGCTGCGTCAGTAAAATGTCATGGGAGGGAAGGGTTAACAGATCATCCTGGACTGTAATGAACTAGTAAGAGAATCATGCCTTGTTTTGACCAGAGGATGGCTATTACAATAATGTTTGCCCTTTCTCTTCTTACTTTTAATGGTACGATTGGGAATACATAATGGAGATCCTGCTCGACAAGGGGCTCAAATGTGGAATACATAAACAACAGGCTACTAGCCCAAAAAAACTTTTATTATAAAACTTAAGCACATCAGCTCAGCATCCTTCAAGAAGTAACAAATCATACAAAACATCCCCATACATAACAATCTAACACTAATTAATATAATTGATCAGTTAAACAATAAAACAATCAAACCAAATATTCCCAATTAATCTCACAATTTAAACCATATGGCACCAAAGTATTATACTTCAATATAAAAACAGATTATTTTTTAAAAGAAGTCTGTCTTTTAACGTATCACTGTCTCTTAAATTAATATACACCTTTTCAAGAATAATCCTGTGTAACAATGTAAAATCACTATTCGATGTTCTTTAAAATGAATAGCAATAGAATTCTTTATTTTTTGCTTCTTAATGTCCCTAACATGTTCCTGCAAACCAATCCTAAACAGTCTGTTGCTTTCTCCAACGTAAAACAGGTTGCAGGGCCATCTAAGGGCATAAATAATGCCCTCAGTATTACAAGAAAATGTTCCAGAAAGATTAAATCTTACATTTTAATCATCTTAAAACCAGATACTATAAACTGACAAATATTACAATTATTACACGGAAAAGAACACAGTAACTTAGGACAAATAATAAAATCTATATTAGGAGACACAAAATAAGACCGAACAAGCATATCATATAAATGTTGTCCTCGTCTATAAGAAATAAAGGGCACATGAAAAAATATTGCAATATTTGTCCTATTTTTTCACTTAAAATATTATAAACTATGACAAAATAAATTTTCTCTTGCCCTTGAATATTCTTTTTAACTGTACCAAAATTGTTAGTCCTATTCAAAATATTTAAACCAACAATTTTATGGTAGAGCATTTTTGATAAATTCAAAAACATAAAAATTTCATCATAAAGATCTGCATAGTTATTACAAATCTTATGTAAACGTAATAGTTCTCCATAAGGTAAAGATGTTATTAAGTGGGGAGGGTGACAGCTTCCCCCATGTAAGTATTGGCCCCCATCAATAATTTTTTGGGCTAGTAGCCTGTTGTTTATTTATTTTATTTTGCTGGTCGTTTGCTCAAATGTGGAATGCTTGCAGCTGCAGATTGTACAGGGATGCATTTAATATCAGCTAACGTATCCTCATTATGATGTTGCCTCTAGAAAAAAAAGTTTCCTGACCAGTTCTCATTCATATATGCTCCTCAGTGGTCCATTACTGTGTTCTGCCTGCAGTGGAATTGATTGACTGAAGACATACTGATAGATAGTTACCAAACATGCACAATCTGTTAGGAAAGAGATTAAGAATGATTGATGTTCTCTTTATTGATTTACTTCATAAGTGTTGTGCTGTCTGTTACTGCCTGCAAAGTGCCTTGTTGGAGGAATGATCTGAAAATCTGTAGATCATAACTGATGGCCATCATCTCCTTTATATTTATATTTATATTTCTGTTCATTATTGAGCTGGAAATATGTGACCTGTATTTGTAGATAGTCCATGCAGTAAGTCTTCTTTGGATCCAGGAAGGAGAACAGAATCCCTAGGTTGGCTTTGAACTGCAGTGCCCACCAGCACATCTCATGCTTAATGGAGGGAAGAAGAAGGACCTCTGGGTCTTGTTCATGAGTGCTGATGAATGGAGGGGCAGGTTTGGTGCTGAATATACCTGCATATTAAAGCATTTAGTGATCCGTAATTAGTTTTACAGAGTGAGGCAAGACTATGTTTTATGTCCATTGTGTAAGCATTGTACTCCATGCCCAGAATACATATGCAAACCACCCCTTCTGAATCATATGTGATTCAGCAAGCCAGCTCCACAGGAGTAACAGCTAGTCCTAATGCAATACATTATGGAAGAGCAACCACATCCCCCACAATGATATTGCCCTTGGCAGTGCCATGATAACCTTCTCTAATGGTATGTCACTTAGCATACAGCAGCATACTTGCTCTAACAAAAGTGAAACTCCATGTTTCACCATCACACAGGGATGCTGGCCAGCTCATACAGCAACAGATACCCCATTACCATATTATATGTTAATGGGTCTGGTTCTGCTGTCTTGCCTAATTACTGTGATTTCTTTGTGAATCACAATCAAGCATGATGACAAAGCACTGCACAGGGTATCTACATACAAAAAGTATGTTCTGTCATGCAGCATAGCAAAGCCCAGTACAGTACAGTACAGCACAGTACAGCATAGCACAGCCCAGTACAGTACAGTACAGCACAGTACAGCATAGCACAGCCCAGTACAGTACAGTACAGCAGATGTTGGGCTACAGATGTGGTGTGGGATGCAGCTGAAATGAGCATGTATACAATGTGCACCTATGTGTAATTCATAGACACAATTGGACTTTTGTACAATGCCATTAGGAGCTACAGTCCATGTCTATGAATCATAATCCAGAATGACAGCTTACTATTCATAATACAAAGAGGTTTTGTACATCTCTGTACACCATGTCTGTAAATTTCAGGGCCCATCTCTAATGGCTGTCTGTGTGGGCCCACATACTTTCAGATACTATTACCTTTTATGTGATGTTTTGTGTAGGATACTATTAGAATGGATATTGACATGTGTTGTAGGACATTTAGGAAGATTCAGTATGTTAAACCTTTTGTGAAGCTTCCAGAAGCATTAGAACATGCAGGTTCTGGTGTATAGGACCAATTCCAACAAGATCTTAATTTTGGCTAGAGACTTCTGAAGGCTGAGGGAGAGATTCTCAAACTTATGAGGTGATGGAAAGTATAACAGAGACTTTTTCCAGTTCTTCATTGGAGGATGCTTTAATTAGCTAACTGTCCAATTAAAGATAAATTAGCTCCCCTTCATCCACAAACATTGATGGTAGTCATTTAGTGAAGGTTCGGGGCACAAGATAAAACCATGAACAATAAGCGGGGGTCCCCACAACAAGTCTCAGTTATTGTCTATGGGTTGTGTAGATAAGGATGTGGAGATAGGCAGCCTTTATATCTAGAGTCATAAGGACAGCATCCTTTATGGTAATGGGAGAAGAGACTGTAAGGTGAGCATCCTGAACTTTTTAAAGACACAAAATTGTTTAGGATGGGTAGGCCCAAAGTAGGCCTTAAAAACCTCTCTTTGTGGACACCAAGAAGAAATGTTAATAAAACCATGAACTAGGAATGTTAGCAAGAAAACAAGGCATTATCATAATCTAAAGGGGAATGAATCTGATCAAAGGCGGTCAATTACTCTACGTCCATGTCCAGTTCTGATATCCCTTCTTGGAAGTGATGCCTTTTCTTTGTCTGGAGATTGATTCGTGAAGTGGAAGGGATTAGGGTTTCACCAATTCCTAAAGCAGAGAATGAGTTTGTTGTAATGATGGCATTGCCCTTTGCTAAGCCATCACATACACTCAGACACATATTTCTGATCAAGTTAATTAAATGCAGATGCATGCATTGTGGTATGGGCACTCAGCTCACAACCATAGAAAAAGGCGCCCTGGTCAGGACTAATACTACACTCAGAAGTAATTCCACTAAAATAAATGGAATTACTGATTGATAAGAAAGTGCTTATTGAGAAGGGAAAGTGTCTGAAAATGCATCTTGTGAAACATCAGTACATGACTATAAACTGATGTCCAGCTGTGATTGAATACGATATAAAGTTATAGAGGCCTGACATTCTTTTGGGGCGACATTCTGTGTCTGCCTCAGAAAAAGCGAATACAAGTGAGACTGCATTCTGTACAGAAGCCTGGACCATGGGTGAGCAGTGTATGCCTCTCTTGAGGCAGCCAATGAAAAGATCTAAGTGGTAGCAGCAAGGTCTCTATGCACATACATTTTCTCCTGCAATTTCCTTCAAGAGCACCTTTCTGGGCCTCTTTAGCTTGTGATATTTATGATGTTAGACAAACAGAATCTGAAGCGTATTCACTGAATAGTGAAGATATAAGGTAAGACCATGTAGCTCTTACCACCCTTCAGAATGTATGTTGCTTTGTAAATGATGGAGGCAACAAACCTAGATTAGGTGCAGAAATGGAATATGTAAGGAGTAGAAGGGACATAAGTGTATTAGGGGTTCTTGTTGACAGTTTGAGAATTGTAATTGCAAGCTTTAGAACTATGAATGAGGGAATATATGTTAAACATGAGTCTGCAGCACCTTGTAGTATCCCCCCTATCTTACACTATAGCAATCTCAGAGTAAGTATGTGTGTATATATATATAGTCTGCAGCACCTTGTAGTATCCCCCCATCTTAGAGTATAGTGATCGTAGAGTAAGTATGTGGGTATATATATATATATATATATATATATATATATATATATATATATAGTCTGCAGCACCTTGTAGTATCCCCCCCATCTTAGAGTATAGCAATCTCAGAGTAAGTATGTGTGTATATATAGTCTGCAGCACCTTGTAGTATCCCCCCATCTTAGAGTATAGTAATCTCAGAGTAAGTATGTGTGTATATATAGTCTGCAGCACCTTGTAGTATCCCCCCATCTTAGAGTATAGTAATCTCAGAGTAAGTATGTGTGTATATATAGTCTGCAGCACCTTGTAGTATCCCCCATCTTAGAGTATAGCAATCTCAGAGTATGTGTCTATAGTCTGCATCACCTTGTAATATTCCCCCAATCTTAGAGTACAGCAATCTCAGAGTATGTGTGTAATTTTAGTCTGCATCGCCTTGTAGTATTTCCCCCATCTTAGAGTATAGCAATCTCAGAGTAAGTATGTGTGTATATATAGTCTGCATCACCTTGTAGTATTCCCCCATCTTAGAGTATAGGACTCTCAGAGTAAGTATGTGTGTATATATAGTCTGCATTACCTTGTAGTATTCCCCCCATCTTAGAGTACAGCAATCTCAGAGTAAGTATGTGTGTATATATAGTCTGCATCACCTTGTTGTATTCCTCCAATCTTAGAGTACAGCAATCTCAAAGTAAGTATGTGTGTATATATAGTCTGCATCAACTTGTTGTATTTCACCCCATCTTAGAGTGTGGGAATCTCAGAGTAAGTATGTATATGTACATACATTTATTTATTTACATACATGCACACACACACACACACACACACACACACACACACACACACACACACACACACACACACACACACACACACACACACACACACACACACACACACACACACACACACACACACACACACACACACACACACACACACACACACACACACACACACACACACACACACACACACAAGCACATGCGCACACACATATATATCCTCTTACTCTTCAAACAATGTTTATCCGCGGAGGTTCAGCGGTAGCGTTGTTACCACACAGCAAGAGGTTTTCCCGTTCGATTCTCAGCTGGAGTGCGGGGAGTGCCTTCTGTGTAGAGTCTGCATGTCCACCATGGTTGGGTGGGCGTACATGCGTGAATGGGCATGCCTTCTTGAAGGTTGAACGTCGAGCTGGCACCTCAGTGTTCATGAAAATCTACTGCCAATCATTAGCGGACCGAAGTTGCCCTGTGGCGACTCCTAACCGGGAAAAGCTGAAAGACAACAGCAACTCTTCAAACAATGTTTATATCTTTTCTTTGGAAATGTGCTCATTATTACCACTGTGAAAAAAAAATGTATTATACTGTTTATTTGTTAGACAACTCCTGTTGTTATTAAATTGCTGAGTTGTCTTTCACAAGAATATGGAACACCTCTTTATATTTCCAATGAAAGTGTAATATATTTGTAATATGCTTTATGTTATGTCCGTAATTGGAGCTTTTCTCACTGGGCTTCCACAAAAATGGGTTATTTCTGAGTCAGACTATCTCGGTAAACAAATGTCAAATTAAAAAAAATATATATATATGTATATATATATATATATATGTATATATATGTGTGTATGTGTGTGTGTGTGTGTTTATATATATATATATATATATATATATATATATACATATATGTGTGTGTGTGTGTGTGTGTGTGTGTGCGTGAGTGTGCATGTGTATACATCCATATAACCCATCATATATTGAAAATGCACTATACTGAAAAGCAACTGATCAAACAAAACTGGTAAATCAGCTGCCTATTGAAAATCAAACAAAAAGAGAAGCATTGTTTTCAGTGCTGATTATACATACCATCTCCAAGATTGCCCTACAGTGAGGAAATGTCAAATTTTCCTGTCCCCATTGTACTGTGATCTCAAACAGGAGAAAAGCCAGTACATTTAATCAGTTCATTTTCGAACAGCTTTATCAACTTTTTTCTAATCAGCAATTGAAATGTTTGACCAAGAGTCTATATTAGAACACCGAATTTTCAAAATTTCGAGTGTTCGAATATCGACCCGTTTTCAGCGAAGAAACAGAAAAACGAATTTTTTCCTAGGGAAAGAATTTGATTGTCCATTTCTGTTGCTTTGGTATTTTCAGTGCTGTGGTGGAAAGTTACGCGTCGAGTTCAGCTAAGTGTGCGATTGTGTGGACGTGAGGGTTAGGGCGGGTTAGATGAGTTAGGGTGCGGGTGAGGTGACTGTGCGATAGTGACGGACCTTTCCCTAACAGTACCACAACAAAAGACAAGCACACACACACACACACACACACACACACACACACACACACACACACACACACACACACGCATGCACGCACGCACCACACACACACACACACACACACACACACACACACACACACACACACACACACACACACACACACACCTCTCAGTTTATCCTTTCAACCAGTTCTTATTCTATCCCAAAAAAAAAAAATTACCCACACGTGAACTTAGCTCACACACCACAAAAACATTCCATGACCCATTAGTCGACATCTCCTGATATCGACAAAGAAAACATTCAATTTAAATTTTCAGCAGTATACTTTAACAAAGTGCAAAAGTCAAAAAAGTACTCTGAAATTATAAATACATATATATATATATATATATATATATATATATATATATATATATACAGAGAGAGAGAGAAAGAAACACACATACAAAAGCAGCATAGGTATGGGGCAAAGAACCCCATATCAGGGTGGGACCCTACAAAAATGTTTAACAATTGCATCACTTAGTTTCACAATTTACTGTTCGTCCATTTGAACTTGTGTCAGAACTTGCCCTATTGGGTTTATGCACTTCTGAAAGGCTCACTTAGGAACTTGCTGCAATGTTTCCTGGGCTCTGTATTCTGTCCTCCTTGTCAGAAAAGTGTGGGGTTTTGATATGCATGACATCACTACACTCAGTTTTCCCTGCACTTCACTATCCATCTTTTTATTTTTAAGCACCATGTTGAAGTGGTATGTGGGGGGGATGCAGGTCTGTGGGTACTCTTGCTGTAATAATGTTGTTAGGTCAAAACAATACAGGCACGTCAGTACAGAGCTTTTCCTGACTTAAAATTACCCAACTAATAAGGCAGCCTTTCAAAAAGGAGAGAGTGAGAGGCACTTACTTTTACTGACCGTAGAACTTATGTTGTTGCCCCAACCAGATCTCCTCACTGTGTCATACGCAGACTCTAGAAAATAACAACAGCACAGGTCAGAGAATTTAGAACATATCATGAGATTTGTCCCTGTAAATAATCTCTGTTTGGCCAGCAATCACAGTTAACAAAATAAAATGAATAAATAAATAAATTAATCAATAAATCAATCAATCAATAAATAAATAAATAAATCAATAAATAAATAAAGAGAAGCAGCAACACATTACTCAGCTGATCATATGCAGGTGATCTGTTCTGTAAACTAGTTCTTGAGTCCTTCTCATGTTAAAATCCCAAAGGCTCATGACAATACTCTTACCTCTTGGTTTGCAACATAATATTGCAGTTTTTTAAGCACATTTGTATTAAGATTGTATGTATACATGTTTTCCTTTTGGCTACTGAGTTTAATGGAAAGGAGAAAGCAACATTATTTCATTGTTCCAGCATTGCGACACAATGAAAACCAGGCAACAGAATGACACAAAGGTACAACAACAACAGGTATTGAACATTACTCCAGAACTGCCATTTTTTCCTCACAAATCCATCCATTAATACCATTCAGATTGTTGTAAAATATGCACTCTGGAGTCAATATATGCATTGATTCCTGGCATTTCCTTCTGTTATAGACACAAAATGTATTCTGCTTTGTTATGGTAATTACCTAAGCCAAAGGCATACACATGCACTGACACCAGTCCTCTCCTGATAGGACAGTGATTTTATTCCTAGATACATTAACAATGACTAGTTTTATTTTTTGAAACAATCCAAAATGTAGTCCAAGGATTGGTCACAGATAGGAAGGGTTAAATATCAAATAGCAAAACTTCTTGGGGAAAGGGAGATGGAATGTAGACGAAAGGGTGGAACTTCAAGTGACGCAACATTCGTTTACTTGTGATCAGACCAATATGTGGCACTCTCTGTTAGTATCTTGCTACACAGCCTTTCCTTTAACAATGAGGAGGAAGTCAAGGTTGCTGTGATTTGTTATGCATTTATTGTGCATTAGTTTGTTGACCAATAATTTTATGTGAAGTCACCAAAGGATCCCTTTCTCACAGCTCAGTTGAATAAACATTGAAGTTATACTTTTCCCCGGTGGTGGCATAATGCTTTGTGGTTGTGACTATCTTCTGTCACCCTACCAGAAGATGTTTCCGCTGTGCTGGTAGCAGATTGCAGGTTTTGCTGAGGCTTTCAACAGGTCATAAAACAATGGAAAATGGTTTCTGGTGAATAGATGGTGGGTCTACAGTTAATAATCATGCTGACAAATGTCATAATGGGAATGCTAGACCATTTGCATCATCTACTTAAAAAATACAACACTAAATAAAAGCATTTTTTCGGGGGGGGCAGGCTCCCCTAACACCATCCACACCTCCTACATCTCTATGTCTACAAAATCTGAGGTCAAGCAACCTTGAGCTAAGGTACAACTTCCCCTTGCATTTTCACAACCTCAGTGAAATCAATGCATAGAAAACTTAGTACTTTAATTTTGCCCAAATACGGTGCAATATTTACTATGTAATATGCAGATGGCTGTATGAAGAGCCACCTTGACAAGTTATAACCTTTATGTATTAAACAAAGTAAAAATGCTGCTGGTGAATGATGTTGCATGTAACTGTGAAACTTTGGCCAGCTGATTTAAGTCAGCTATACATTTAGTGTCCTTTATAGTTTTGCTGCTGCCTTGTGGAAAGGTAAATGTATGGATTTGTACCATAATTCTGGTTTACGTGATGCATGATACGTTTTCTCAAGGATTTGTTAATGATAAATGTTATGAGTTCAGCGGTTGTTTTTGTTTTGCAGATATATTAATTATTCTGGATGGCAGATCATCAGTAATTTATTTCCTTGTTTATATTTATTTTTTATTTTATTCAGACTACTCTGGATATTTTCGAACCGCTGTCTGTGAGAAAAAGACAACTAAGTAGTTGTATCAGGGAATATATAGGTATGTTGCAGAAATTACATATGTACGTGACATACAGAAAGTCACCATCAGAGACATAGTATAAAGTACATATTTGCAAATTTTACAAAATACAAAAAATTGATAATGGATCACAATGTGCATGGGGTACATAAATACAAAACTAATAAGGGTGCAAAAATAATGTTAAGACTGGGCTGCTAATTTCAAACTCATCAGATGGACAGAGCCTTACTGTCATCCTCTTGTTTTGATGCATACATATTACAGATGGAAGTGGGCTAACACAATATGTTCAGTACTGGTTTCTGTATCACAGACTGGTTTACTGAGGTGGGTCTCATTGATCTGCTCAGATAAATTGTCACATTTGTAAGCTGAGCATACAAGAGTTCAGCTGGGTTTTTGTGTGATTTGGGCTCAGGACAAAAACAGGAGCATCTATTTGCAAAATAAAACTGAGATGACAGGATTGTGAATATACATTAACACGACAATAATATTTAATGCTTTGCAAATATCTTCTCCTTCCTATCTCCCTTTCACCCACTAAATTATATAGTTAACTCTATATCACACAGTAGAAACAAGGGAACTAGCTGGTGCTGGTAAAATAGAAGTATTTTACTTTCTTGATGTCTCAAATTAGGAACAGGGATATGGCAGCTTTCAAACACCATGTTCAGAAACATGCAATTTGAGTTACTAACTTTTGGAAACTGTCTGTATTCCACATTATTTAATTTGTAATATACTCTAGGTACTTACAGCTGAGGTGGACAAGCTTCTGGACAGGAGTGAAAATCTGTGTGAAGTTCTTGTAAGTGGCTTAATTCCCTTTTTTTGTGATTTACATATTTGTTGCTCACTTTTCTGTAGCTCTGAAAAGACAACTTGTAAGGGCTTATTCTGTAGTTTGCACATGCAGTGTTCCTTTTTTTTTTTTTTTAAATGTCGATGGGCTCTTTGATTGTATGGACTAATGATATGTTATAAGTCCCTTTGAATCTGACTGAAAGCATAAAGTAGTTCAAAGAACAGTCTCTTGTTGATGGCATGGTTATAAATGTCCAATCAATGAGCGAATGGCACTGTTCTAGTGATTACTCATTAAAGGTTGTAGTGGACAAGCACTGTATTACCCTGTGTAGGATTTCAATAGGTAAGTTTCTCCTGGACATTTGTTGTTGATGTTTTTCCGTGGAATACATGTATGCACACTGCCCAGTTCAGTGGGCTGTTGAAAAGCCTAATTTGTCCTGGTGGGTAAACAAATAATTTGCTAAAAAGTCTTACATCGGGGTACACCAGCTTCACCTTGTCATTCAGCTCCAACTTTTGAAACTAAATTTACCCAGTAGCAGAATTCAGATTTTATATGCTTCCTAACCCATTTTAGCGTATTTGGTAGTAACTTGGAGACAGACTTTGGGTTTGTTGTAGAGGCATCCAACTCCTACTTTTTCAAACCATTTATTTTAAAGGAGATGCAGAAAAACTCACTGTCATTTTCTAGGTTTAGTGTTGTGATGACTGAGACAGAGATCCACGTGTGCTTATTGTTCTCATCTGAAACACCTGCGTAGATTCTATCCAAACTATTCCACCTTGTCTTGGCACACACACACACACACACACACACACACACACACACACACACACACACCTATATATATATATATATATATATATATATATATATATATATATATATATATATATATATATAAGCACTTTACTATCTCAAAATACTGAAATCTCGAATTTCAGTATCTTGAGATGAAAATGACGTAAGTGCAGTTGAGCAAAACTGTACTTGATTAAATTCAGTTTTGAATTTGTGGTTGTGGTGGTGCAGTGCGTGGGAATTGCTGTGTTTGTAAGATGCAGTGTGCTGTGGGATATGGTTTGCCTGCTGTTGTGTGGATATATGTAAGTGTTGTTTTTTAAGGGTTTTGGGTAGGGATTTGAGTGTATGTGAGTGTCTTGGGAAGTTTTAGGTGTAGGTTAGGGTAGGTAGGTAAGAGTGTGAGTGTGCAAGTGTTGAGAGTGGTGGTGTTTGTACGTATGTGATGTGTGTTTGTACAAGGGGAATATAGAGTATGTAGTGGAGGGTTTTGTGTCTTTGTCTTTTTAGTGCGATCTTGGAGTTAGTATATATGAGTAGCGGGGCTGTGCGGGGTGCAAGTGGGGTTGCCACCCTGCTTTTATATAGGGTAGTTGTGTGTATTTGTAAGTATTGCGGTGGTGGTGCTGTGGTAGCGTTGTCGCCTCACAGTAAGACGTTGTCCTGTCTGATTCTCAGCTAGAGCAGCTTCTGTGTAGAGACATGCATGAATGGACATACCTTCATTGAAGGTTGTGCATCAGGGCCGGCAACTCGGCACGTAAAAAATCTATTGCCAATCATTAGCAGACCTGAGTTCCGCTGTGGCGAACCCTAACAGGGAAAAAACGAAAGACACAACAAGGTGTGTGTATTTGTGTGTGTTTTGTTGGTTTGTTGTCATGTGGGGAGGAAGGTGTATGCATGTTTCTTTGTGTGGTGGAGGGTGTATTTAAAAGTTGTGATTTTGAATTTTGCACTTTTGGGGTTTTTATATTGTGAATATTCGGCTTTATAGTCTCGAAATACTGAAATTAAAGATTTCAGTATTTTGAAATTATAAAGTGAATCTCAATCTCTCTCTCTCTCTCTCTATATATATATATATATATATATATATATATATATATATATATATATATATATAGAGATAGGTGTAATTAAATTAATCTAAACAACATACTAGCGTCAAAAATACTGTTAGAAAAATATCTAAACACAGAATATTGACAAAGTGGAAGTAATTCTACAGAAGAGTTTATGCCCTTTTCCACTGTTGTGTGACATTGGAGTTGATGTGTTTGTGTATATATATATATATATATATATATATATATATATATATATATATATCAAATTAGCAGAGGGTGGAGTGAATACACCCCCCACATCATGGGCGCAGGGAAGTGCTTGTTTAGATGTGGTTAAATTTTGCCGAATATTTGTGTTTAGATATTTTTGAGTTTAGATATTTTTCTGCTGATATATTTGCCTTGTATATGATGTGGGTCTACTCCAGATAATCGAGTGGCAAAAACACTGACATCTATAACACTGAGCCCAAAACATTGATACATCAACACACTGAAAATGAAAGGAAAACATCTAAGACTCTTTTTCATTGCCTGCACTGTGTGTACTAACCATAATCCTAATCCTAACCCTATCCCAGTCCCTAACCTGTACATTACATTGAGAAAATTCCTCTTTATAACACTACTACTGTCCAAATGATGCTTGATCTGGGTTTTGATGCTGGTGTTTACTGACAATGGGAGAAAAGTCACCAAGGCTTTATGATTCTGTCATTTCTTTGTGTCTCACATTTGTGTTGTCATTCGCTTCTTTTGTCTCTCATTTGTGTGTCTCACATTTCTCTTTTCTACCAATCATAATATAATCACATATAAATGTGATTAAAGTTAAATTATCTTAATTAATGGATATTATGAAGTATACAGTTATAATTTTGGTGTACCACTACACCAGAAAACAGGCAAAATAAACAGATGTAAATATATTTTATATTCACATTTAGTGCACTGTGCCTAAACCTTGAATGCTTTGCTGTCTTAGGGGTCTTTCTAGGTGTAGTTCTGGAGACAGTTTTCTGCAAATCTCGTTTTATTAGTAAATACATAAAAAAATCTGATAATAAAAATATGAGGTTTGTCATAATGCAGCTGTGCAACAGAGTAAATATTAAGGCTTAAAAGTGTATCTGGAATATAAGGGCCTCCCATGTGGGAAGTTGGCATAATGGTTGAGGTGTTTTCCTTAAGAACCCAAGGTTCAGGGTTTGATTCTCATATAGGGTAATTGGCTAGGCTTAAAATAGCCCTAAAGGGCAGCTAGCATAGTAGTAATCTATAAACTTCATTGCCATTGTCTCAGTACAGGCAGGGATTCTGATGTTTTCTTTATGACATGATTACACATTTGTTTCAGAGCATGATACGCCCTTAGCAGGTGTGGCTTCTAAGACAGTATTTACTGGATCACATATCCAGATATGCACCGCTGCTGTAAATAAGGTTTTTATAATATTGTGCTTTAACAAGTTTGTAGTTTTTGTCTGTTGAACAGTTTATTGTCCAGATTTGCAAAATGCTGTTTTTTTTATGCCTTGGATTATGTACCCCATCCTCAAACAACAGCAAACAAGGAGTGACATCCAGATATAGTTATAGTAGGAAGGAAAACTTCAAAGTGCAACTGAAAACTTAGGGTAGAATATCAAATAGTCTTTTTTTAAGTCAGTGTTTGGGGTTAGCAAGATAAGATTCCATCTGTTAAAAAAGATAAATTCTTTGAATGTACAGAGCCACACTTGTCTTGAAATAGCTTCAGCTGTCTTAAAACTTAATGAGCAGCAGTAACTTGTCATGTTAGTAACTGAAAGAGTCGCGGTGTGTAATACCACAGCCCTGTCCTTGTCAAACCACGAAGTGATATCAGAATCCTGCCATGCTTTCCTGGTAGAAGTCAAAAAGTAAGAGAGAGAGAGAGAGAGAGAGAGAGAGAGGGTGGATACAGAGAGAGTTACAGATAAATCAAAAGCACAGAGAAAGCACCTCTAATGGTAGGATTTGTTCAGTTCCCAATATGTGAAGGTCTTCTGTGAGCAGTTGGAGCCGACAGAAGTAAAACCCTGTGGTTGCAGGGCTTGAGAAGGAACTGCAAAGCCCATAAACCACAGCTAGTTTGTGAGTAAAGTGTATTCCTCCTTGGACTTTTGGATGTTTTTTCTTTTTTTCTTTTTAAGACAACTCTGTAGGCAGGCCATCTTAGCAAACATGGTTATGTTTATATTTCTAGTTACCTGACCCAAATTCCAGATCTCTTTCATTAAACATGATTGTTTGCATCAAACAGTAGTCTGTAAAAGATGTATGATTTTGGATGCTGAATACTCCATGTGTTTAAGTGCCAAGCTTCATAATTTTATTAATAGCAGCAACTGTATGGTAGATATGAAGAAGATATCATGGAACCAAGTGGGTTGCTTACCTTAGCTATGTATGGAAGGGTAGCAAAGAGGGTAAGGAACCATTCAGATTTAAATATTCACACACACTAATTCATCCCACATGTGACAAGGTCACAAGGGCAAACTGTGAAAGTTTCCAAACTACATTTCTGTTCTAAATGAAAAAGAGAAAAAAAATGTATATTCTGAGCCTTGAAAGAACAGCCCTCATTTATACCTGAAATTAATTATGATTTGTTCTCATGCAGGAAACCATAATTTCTAAGCATTAGGATGTTTTAAAGTAAGAGTGAAAAACTGCAAGGTCAAATATTTCTTATATTTAATAATTGCTATTTTGTAGCAAAGGTAGTGACTATTTTGGATTAGCTCTCAGTTAAAATGGAGTGTAGATTAAGAAAAACAGCAAGAGCTTGAAATGGGTATTGATGGCTTGGAGAAATGCAGCTGTCGAATTGGTAGTCAGACATATATGTGTATCTTGATAAATAAAAAAACAAACAAATCCACAATGATATTTATTAAAAACTAGTAACAAAATACAAGCTTTCATGTACAACATGCTTTATCAAGTATTACAAAATGCAGACACTCCATTCTACATATGTCATTCTAATGACAAATAATTACAGATATATCCCAACGAAGAACGGGCTATAAAGAACAAACCTGGAGGATATGTAAATCTTAACCTGCTTATTCATTTATATTTCTTAAACTCAGTCTTATTCAAAATATCACCTTTTGTCATTCCTGATTTTTATGATACATATTACAAAAAACTTAAAACATGTTTTTTCCCCATATGAAATATGTGTTGCCAGAGCATTATTAAGATTAGTTCATCTGATATCATACATAGGTTGCATTATTCTGCCTCTTAACCTACAATTTGTTTTTCTAACATGAAAAGATGTACATCCCACACATTGTGCTGTAGATATTAAATATGAAGTCTCACTGTTAGCATAAAAGTTATATTTGTAAAAATCTTTTTTGTAATGGGATGTTGAAACTCACTTATTTGCTTTATCTTTTGACAATAACTACGGTCTGTATGTGTGTTGCAACCATATCACTTATATTTACATCAAAATAAACTCTCATAACATAGCTGTCACTTAAAATTCATTTTGTTCCTAAAACAAATCTTGGTATACTTCCTACAATCTTGAACCATTTTCATATGTCATGATAACTGGTAAAGGACATTTACTATTATTAGGGTCAGTGCCCACTCTGTATAAACATTGCTGCACAGTCACCCCATGTTCATTCACAGATCTGTGGCATGAATTACTATTCATGGATATTTAAATCTAATTCATTTCCAACCTTCTCTGCAAAGCTGTCAGTTAGAGGTCCATCTAATTAATTAGGTAATTAACTTGTGTGCAGGTCTTCTGGACATGGGCTGCACAGACTGGTTTGGGGAAGGGTGTGTGAATTGTTGGGATGATTGCAGTGAGTGAGTGTTGGGGGTATTTCAGAAAAAGTCATTTTCAGGAGTGGCGGTGTACTCTGTGGAAATTTGTGGCACACATGTGACTTCAGGCTGTGAATAGAAAGGTTTGGTAGGCTGTGATGAAAAGGAAGCAGAAGCCTTCATTGAATCGGATGGCATACAAGACCATTGTACAGAACAGATGTATAGTGAAAGCTACATTTTCCTTACTTGTGATACAAAATGTCATAACGGAACTATGTATCATAAAAATACCACCTTAAAAAACATAATAATAAAACTGCAAATGGAACTATGTATCTAAAAATACCACCTTAAAAAACATAATAATAAAACTGCAAACAGAACTATGTATCATAAAAATACCATCTTAAAAAACATAATAATAAAACTGCAAACGGAAATATGTATCATAAAAATACCACCTTAAAAAACATAATAATAAAACTGCAAACAGAACTATGTATCATAAAAATACCACCTTAAAAAACACAATAATAAAACCGCACACGGAACTATGTATCATAAAAATACCACCTTAAAAAACATAATAATAAAACTGCAAACTACTAAAAAGCAATAATTTTTGCAGGGTGATTATGTCCCTTTTACCCCTGATCTGGGGGTTTTACCCCCAGAAAAACAATAGCTTGTATTTTTTCTGAGAGACAAAAATGGAAAATTAAAAAAAAAAAAAACAGTAAGTCAATTTTTCCCTATTCTCCAAGTCGTGTATTTTTAGAGGTCGCATTACTTAACCGAACAAAAACATCACCTGAACTGTTGACAGCATAGCAATTACCATTTTTCATACATGATATTTTTGGATGTGATAATGCTTAAGATGATAAAAAGTGGTGCCGTTTTCTCTACAGAATATGTATTCTGTTTATTTTGACTACCTCTGATGTCTGTAGGTATGTGCTGGTTGTTTTCATATTAGTTTGGTTTTACAAATGTATTCCTAAAAATTAGAACAATTAATAGCAGGTGTTTTTTTTTTGGGGGGGAGGTTGTAAAATCTCTTTATTAACAAATTTTTAGTATAATACAAAAAAGATAACAAGGGTACAATAAGTCAATAATACAAATAAACTATTAAGTAACTATTTACAAATACTCCTTATGTCCAAAAGAGAAGAAAGGATGATAGAGTTAAGCTAGGATGTGGTCAAATAATGTGTCCCAATATTTAGTAAAGTGTGTGTGGAGTTTTTGAGTGTAAATTAAATATTTACGAGCAAGTAAGTGTTTGAAAGCAAGTTGTTTAAATTCATCCAATGAGAGTAAAGATCTGTCCTTCCAATTAAGTGTGATGTCAAATTTGATTAGGGCAAAGAGTGATATTAAAATATGTGTCTGTACTTTGGGCAATCCTGTTGGAGGGGTATGCCATCTTTTCCAGTTGAACTCTAAGTGAACACCAAAGTCTGTAGGAGCATTTACAGCTCTAAAAAATGTGGAACAGGTCAGCTTTGTGGTTAATACAGTGTGGACACAGAGGAGAGGATGAGGGATAGATTTTGGACAGTATAGATAGAGTAAGATACGTATTATTTAGTATCATAATTTGGGTGTAGTTAAGTTTTTTAAGGGGGATAAGTTTTGAGGTTAGTTCTCAATCCTAATCTCAAATTGAACAACAAAATAATTGAGTTAGTTAAATTCCCTCTTATCAAAGAGATAACTAAAGCTGATAGCTTCTCTTTTAAAAATAATTCTATAATATAATATGATATAAGACTACACATGTGTCTACCTAAAAGCTATATGATAATCTTAAGACAAATCCTTGATCTTTGTTGTAACATTTTGGAAGATACATCTTTAAGACTTAATGACATAAAAAACTGCAAATCCATATGGAACTTGCTTTTACTAAAAAAGAAAATGATTTCCAACTCATACAAACTTATTCTTTCTATTAGAACTCAAAGTTATATAATTTGTTCAAACTATTGGAAAGACCTAGATCCCTCAAACTCTCCTAACCAAACAGCAGGTATTTTTAAATAAACCAAGAAGTACTTATATGTTAACAGGTTTCTCTATTTTTAGTTTTTTCAATACCTCAAATATATTTAATACTGTTTTCTTAGACTGGTTCCTGTGATATTTTAATGTGCTTATATGTTCTGTAGAGGGATACAGGGTAATTTATAAGTGACAGCTTATCAATGATATTGGCCAAATTCTGATTCTGTCCCCCTCAGTTCTCTGAACCCTGCACCTGCTTTCCCAATGTTCACTCTTAATGTCCCTAGGCTAGCCTTGTTGAAGACCTTATGTTGTTAGCTTGTCATCTCCCATTACAGGAAGAGTCTTGACACCTAGAGCAGTTTCATGAATCACACATCATCAGACTACCAGCTCCTTTTCACAAATTCCTGAAAATAGTATTTTGTACAACACATGCATTGCACTGTTCTTCTAAGAGACTGCCTCCAAGACACTCCTGCAAAGCTGTCTTGCCAGCAGATTTAAGATCACCCTGTCACTGAAATGGAGCAAGTTCTTATTATACAGGGCTTTCAGACTGGAGGTCTCTTTTCAACAAAACAGTCTGTCATTTGTGATCAGGAGTGTTCTGTTTGAAAAGTCCATGTTCTGTGAAGTACCCTGCAGTCAGGTATTAATCTACTTTTAGCCACCACAGTTCTAACCATGTGACCAGGTATGACCAGGTTTACTGATACTTGTTACTGGCACTGGGCTGTATGTGTATATTAAGGCCTACTGAAGGGTGAATACTCCATAGTATTGTAGAAAAAGATTGTGATGTGACACCGGATCTTTCTAGATCCTCATTCCTGCTGCACACCACCTTGCACTCAGGCTGTGCCTGGCTCCTGGCATCCATGATTACAGTTAGAAAAACTGTCCCAACATGGAGGAGCAGAACATGAAGCTTGCTAGTCTTTTAGTTAAACTCTCTACCAAGTACTCTACTCCATCCTTGACCAGGTTATATTTAAACTACAAGAGGCACAAGCCCTAGCCAGGGAGGTAGACCAGTGGAGCAAAACAGATTTAAAATTTTAAAAATGTGTTTGCAAAGTTGTATGTGATCATTAAATATACCTCTTCAAGCAGACATGGCTTCTAATGATAAGTGTATGTATGTATAAATATATATATATATATATATATATATATATATATATATATATATATATATGTATGTATTTTAAAAGATGTCTGCTGCTGTCTCTCCCACTTACTCTGACGTTACATGCATGTTTATTTATTTTGATTTACTTGACTTGCAAACCACATTAATGAGCACTTAGTACATGTACCAATTTACACTGAAGACTTGGAAAGAACAACCGAACAGGAAAAGTTGAAGTTATACCAAACTGGAAAAAATACAGCAATACAGTTAAAAAGTCAAAATTCAATTTAAAGCAGTATTGTGAACACACAGAGGAATTGTGGTTCTTAGTTACTGCATCCTGCTGTCTGAAATGCTACAGTGCATAAGCATTACTTTAAATGCCTGTAAGTGATTTGTACATTTAGCAAATTAAGTGCCAGTCTAACAATTGATGTTCCTCTATAAGATGATTTGTACATTTAGCAAATTAAGTGCCAGTCTAACAATTGATGTTCCTCTATAAGATGCCCTGCAGCACCTCTTTTCATTGTATAACATGAGGGTAATTTGTTTTATTTTGCCATTGGCTCAAGTTGCAGTTGAAAGGGGTCAGGTATTAATCTGCTCACTTAGTTAACACATGAAAACATGACTAGGTGAATGAATAAACAAATATAATAGGTAAGTAAATAAATAGTTTCATAGATTAGTACTAAGCTAAAGCCTAGCCAATTATTGCATGTAAAAATCAAACCCTGTACCTTGTGTCTGTAAGGTAAGCACCTTAACCATTATACTAACCTCCCACCAGTACTGTATAATGAGAGCTGGAAAGGCTGACCGAAAGGCTCACAGCAATTTCAAAGTAATGGATTTAAGTTGCAACAATCTGGGTGGGAAGTATTATCTGAGAGGAATGGTCCTGAAGGCAAGGAAACAGGAAAAGGATCTTGCACTACACCACCAGGTACAAAGTAAGAGGGCAGCAGTAGCAGTAAACACAATGATTGGTGTGTATCCCGGGGGGGGGGGGGTGTAGAATCCAGAAGTAAAAGGATAACAATTTCACTCTACTGGATTCTTGATAAGCCACAACTTGAGTATAGTGTGCAGGTTTGGAGGCTACACAAAGATAGGGGCATCAGGCTGTGGAAAACACCACACAGAAAAGCCATCCAAAGTGTGCATGGGATGAAGAAGAAGAATGGAAACAACAAGACACTAGAAAAGTTGAATGTATTCTGACTTAAGACCAGAAGAAGCAGTGTGAACATGATATACTGGTGCAGAAGATTATGTCGGGGAGGTATGAAGGGGTCATACTAAACAGAAAGGATGGAGAGTACAAAAGATACAGACTTCCACTTGTAAGGAGAAACTATTCCATGGATCCCCAAATCTATTTCTTCACAGATAGGATGGTACAACTGTGGAATGGGCTACAAGAATGGGTGGTAGTGAAAGAATTTGCATAGGCATTCAAGAAGGAAGGAACAGATAGAGAAAGGTTAAGGAGGAAAGCAGGAAGGATATTTAGTGTTCAACACACTTAAATGGCAGACTAGATAGTCTTGTTGTTTCTTTCCACCATAAAGCAAATGAACTACAATAAGGCAAAGCAGGAATGAAAAATACAGAAAGATGTGAAGGCATGCATGGGTTCAGTGACACCTGCAGCTACACAGTGAGTACAGGATTCAGACAGAAATAAGATTTCTGCTAATAAACCTCAATTACTAAGATGTTCGCAAAAGTTATAGTTATGCATGCTAGTCATAAGTACATTATGAATACTTGGGATGTTTTAAAGTAACATCATCTGCTGTTAAGCACCATTAGTAAAAGACAGAAAATGAAAAAGTAAACTGGAATGATAACCTCTGAAGGCTCCTTTGGAATGTCATCATCATCACCATCATCATCATCCTTGTTGTTGCCATCTTCATCCTTACAGACACTATTTTCATTAAATGCGCCAGTACTTGGGCAGGTATATCATATTCTAAAACTTATACGTCAGTGCAGAAACATCCACACACTGTATTTCAGTGACTTGCTTTGGTTATGGTCATGGACATTTGTATTGTTTGTTTCCATTAGGATTTTAAATGCAAATAACCACAATTATGTTGCTGTGAAGCCTTGTCTTTTTTTCATGTATTATGGTCTAAAAAATCACATAGCTGTCTGTTTATGTTGCGTCCTCATTGGCCACAGTGTGTGAAACAAACAACATTCCTGCCTTATGAAGTTTGCTGAGTTGTTATTGCCCACTGCGTATGCAACTTTTCTAGGCATCATATGTGTCCTTCTGTTTCCTATATTTTACAGTATATCTATTCTGCTGTTTTCTGTAGTTTTAAGTATATAAAAATTATAACAAAATACTTTAAAAAATATACAGTAGACATCATGAAAGATTAGGGGTGGTATTCATAGTTTGTATGCATACTTGTAAAGGCAATCTGCACTGTCAGTACATTAGTGCAGGTAAGGAATGATTCATACAGGTTAATTGAGCTCATGCGTAATGACCTCAAATAATATTATGCAAATGACAAATTAACAAGATTCTCATCAAAAATTAAGGACGGTGTAGTGATAGCTTTGTCACCTCACAGCAAAAGGTTCCCCGGTTCAATTCTGGCTGGGGTATCTTCTGTGCAGAGTCCTCCCTGAATTTGTGTGGGTTTCGTCTGGGTGCTCTGTTTTCCTTCCATGTTACAAAGACATGTATCTGGAGCATTCCTCCCCAGGCCTCTGCTGAAAATTGGTTTTGTTCCAAATTGGACTTTCCCAGTATTTTATCTGTTCTCTTCCGTTTGTGTTCATCTACATATAAAGAACCTGCTGGAGGAACCAATATGTGTCTCAAAGAATCCCTGCACTATGGAAAATGCTCCCCATCTTCTTGAAACAGAGTTCATCCCTGACCCTGTTCAAAAGAAACCTTAATCATTTGATGAGAAATTGCAAATTCAACCCTGTTTTGGACTCCATGACTCTGATGGACAGAGGTTGAGAGTAAGTAAATTACTCCCCAACTAACATACCCCCCATAACCCTTAGTTACCTCTTTAGTAACACTCCCTACTTGATATGTGTCTAAGGAACTGCGCAACAAAACTGGGATGGGATGCATGGCTATGCTTGTAAAGGCCTAGTATGAAACCTATTTCTCCACAGTTCTAGAAATCCGAGGAGCAGCCCAACCTTGTACTTCCTAGGTCAGGGAATGTTCGCCCTCTGCATGATCAGGGACATCTACATAGGGCAGGGTAGTGTGTGTGGTCCTGCAGACACCTTGATGCAGTGCAACCTTTTAAGTCATGAAACCCATGAACTTAAAGACTTGATACAGGATATGGTGGAGTTAGCATTGCACAGCCAATTTAGGCCCATGAGAGATCGTCTTCAGTGGGCGCTCTGATTATCAAGCCATCGCAAACCTTCATACCATCAACATCGGGGTCTTCTATTTAAAAAACATCAGGACTGGGTGTGCCAGGTGATAACTCCTTATCACCTCCCTCCTTCCCTAATCCTCTCTCCTACACCCTGTAACATATTTAATTCCCAAACTATCCTGTTATACTAAAAAAAAAAAAAAAAAAAAAAAAAAAAAAATCAAAAATGGATGGGATATCCCCTGCCAAAAATATAGAACCTCTCCTCTCCCACTTCCTTCAGCAAAACCCCATTGTCTCCCATTTTTCAGTCATATGTTTCTTCACCTTTCCTATCGTTAAATGACTTGCCTTAAGTCTGTCAGTACTTGTAATGAACTTGCGCATCGCTACACCAGTCTAAAATATCTGAAATATTCTGAATTCATCTGAATATTTACATTTGATGTACCACTGTTAATGCAAAACTTCACCAGTGTTATGCATGTCACTAAGTGGGTGCTGATTTGTAAAATCATTTGCATTGTCATAATAACTGCAAATGACCTGCATTTACTTTATTTACATATAGGCATAGTCGCACTGCTAGAAAAGAGGGAACCTGAAAACTATGAACAACATCTTAACATTCATTGGTCTGTGCAGTTACATGTTATTAACTTTTATGTTACAGCCTGAGGTGATAACACTAGGGCAGACCTACATATCAGACTCAGTTTTACTGAACTGTTAAAGGTAGATAGTAGACAGGAGAACTGCTAAACCTATGAAAATAACAGACATACATTATGAACAGGTAAAAAGGAATTTAAAAGAATGGTCCACTTTAAATATGACAAGAACCTGAACAAAGTTCAAATACAGTTTATTCTGCATGAAATATGTTCTTAAATGGTTCTAGAATCATCAAAACTGGGAGTTGTGACACTGTGACTGGCCTTTGGATGGATTAGAGTTTTTTACTGTGGTATATTTTTTCGGGTTCCTATCACGTAATCAAACTTCCAGAAGGTCGAACGCCAGAAGTTCGAACTTGGAAGTTCGAAAGTTGAAAATGTCAAAGCTGCGGAAGTCCGAATTCTTTCCCAGGGAAAGAATTCAGTTGAATGTTTCTGCAGCTTCGGCATTTTCTCCACTGTGGTGCGAAAGTTATGGAACGGGTTAAGGTAAGTGTGTGATTGTGACAGACGTCGGGGTTAGGATGTGGGTAAGGTAAGTGTGCGATAATGATGGACTTTAGGGTTAGGGTGCGGGTAAGGTAAGTGTGCAATAGTGACAGACTTTAGGGTTAGGGTGTGGGTAAGGTAAGTGTGCGATAGTGACAGACTTTAGGGTTAGGGTTCGGGTAAGGTAAGTGTGCAATAATGACGCACCTTAGGGTTAGGGTGCGGGTAAGGTAAGTGTGCGATAGTGACGGACCTTAGGGTTAGGGTTTGGGTTAAGGTTAGTGCATAGATAGTTGTTTATGTAAGGTTTAGTGTAGGTTTATAAGGTAGTTGGTGTGCTTGTGTTGTGTGTGTGTTTTTCGGAACAGCAATTTTTTTCCCTGGGAAAAAATTTGCTGTTCGGATGTTTCGATGTTATCACATTTTAATCTTCCAAGTTCGAACTTATGGTGCTCGAAATTTTGGAAGTTCGATTACATGATATAGACCCATTTTTTCTGCTTTTGTTGTTTACTAGTGGTCTGCAGATTTGCACTATATTTCACTTGTTTCAACACTGAAGTAGCTTGATTTGACAGGTTCAAAATTCTTTTATTCTTCAGAATCAGACTGTATTCCTGAAACACACTTCAGTGTAATACAATTTAACTTTGCCACTTTGGTTACATGGTATACCCCACAGGAAAACTCTTTAAAACAACAAACCTTTCTTTCTCTCTGCACAACTGTCTTGCTCTTTCTTTCTCACTGCTTGATGTAGGAGTAATAATTACTTAGAAAGTGTTGCAGACAAGCCTGTCAGATTTGGTTGGGAATGTAGCCTTCCTAAATGCTGGACAGTGCTGACTGAGAGGGTTCCCTAGTGATTTGGGTTTCCTGCCTGACATGGCCCAGAGACAAGGAGACTTTGTTTCTTCATTTTTCAGTTAGAAAAAAAAAAAATAAAACACGTAACCTATGGGGTCTGCTTCATGAAAAAAAAACAGACAAAATGTGGGCTTTGGAATCCTAAAGAAAAACAATCATAGAAAAAGACTTGGAAAATGAGAATAAATGAGCTCTTTCCAGCTACTGTCTGGTGTGCCTATAAATCCAGCCTTTTTGTGGAGCAGAAAAAGACGGTCCCTCCTGATGAACAAACTGTGTGTAAAAAAGGGAAAAAAAACTTTCCACTAAACTATTTTCTTGCACATTCTAAATCTGATTGATCACTTCTCTCCCCTTCCCCACCAACTAAGCCACAACCCACTGCCAAAAAACACTTTTGCGGTTTGTTTTCTGCTTTTTCTGCCCTCACCAGAACGAGATCCTTGTTACTTTACAAGAGGCCCAGTTACAGAACCACTCTAAGGTGTGTGCTTCTGATCTCTGCTCAGACTGCCCTGTGGGAGCTCAGTGACAAGAAGGTTATTATACACTCACTGTTTACATTTCTTCCAGCATTATACTTCAAAGATTAAGAGGGTAATTGTTATTGGTATTTACTTTCAAGCACACCTTATGGCAAATACAGTTCATGTATAGACTCATCCCATAACTACACACAGGCAAACTTATAGGAATTGTTAATGGAAATTGCCTTTTCATGCCATATTAAACAGTAATTGTGTTTTTTAGTAGTATCCCAGTAAATCTGAAAAGTGTACATTTACATCAACAAACAACTGTGTACAGTAAATCCTATGCAGATGTATGCCTTCAAAACTGAAGGGCAGGAGAGGTCACCATGGACCAGTATTATGAAGAACATTTGAACTCAGGCCAGGAAAATGAAAAGCAAACTAGCTAGAAGTCTCATTATTAACATTAGTGTGTATTTTTAGGTTCACTTCCAAGACCAAATCATATACCCAAAGGCAATGCATTGATACGACTTTATGTCCAGCTTGAGTGTTTGGTTGTTCACAGAAGATGGTAGTCATCAGCAAAAAATAAAAATCATACAGCATGCCAGATGAAAAGGTCTAACTTGCCTAACTATTCTGTCTACATGAATCTGATTTTGAGAGATATTAACAAATCTGCAGACATTCTTGCTGTACAAGTTAGTTTGCTAACATTTATCACACCTACAACTTTTGCTTCAATCAATTTAGCTGTGTGTCTGTTGCAGGTGCAGAGACTTTAATGTCTGAAAAGGCAGTTCAAGCTTCTTTCAAAGGATAAAAAAGCAATAATCATCTTTAGCTAATGTAAATGGCTCCATGGCAGTCCATAGGAAAAAAAAGGCAAACTTCATTAACAGATGATTGCCAGCAAAGTGATGGTGTGCATTTTAAAATGGCATGGTTTTCAGTGTATGCAAGCATCCTACAATATATGTACGGGTATCTTTAGTAGCCCCTGCATTGCCTGACTTAATACAGTAAGCTTTTGTATTCCCTTCTTCTAGGTGCAAGAACATTGCCAAGTGTAGAAATCCCCTTCAGTGAATGCACATTTTCAACTAAATGCTGTTATTCAGACTCTTGTTTTGATCTGATGGACAGATACCAGTGCTGACAACCACAGGAATCCACCAAGCTTCCCCAAACTGTTGTCTGGATTGGGATACTCCTAACCTACACTGGATCACATTCAGGACTTGCTGTAGCTTAGAAAATGGGCAGAACATGAAACAAAGCCCTACTGGAGAACAAGCATTCTCCAAACTGGTATTAACATAGGAGGAGAGAATAATAAAAAGAAGACTGTGGCTTCACAGCAACAATACTTAAGCTGCCATGAAGCGTGAATAGAAAATAAACCAAAACAAATGGCAGCCATATTGATTAACCTCACTAAACAAAGCTAAAATGCCATAGTTAGAGAAAAATAGAAAAAAAAAACATGACGTTAAAGCAAGTAACTACAGCAATAGCAGTAACAAGGATCTTTCATTCCCTTAATCTTTACTAACTGCAGTTCTTAAAAACTGCAGTTAGTGAGAGGAGAAAATAAATAAAAAATGAATAAACAGGACTAATGCAAGTGTGTGTGTGGGTGTGGATGGGTTGGGCTCATACTGGTAAAAGTTTGCATTGTGTCAAATAGCAGTGACCTGAAATACATTACAATTACTGCAATTGCTAGAATGAATGTATTCGCTAGATCACAATTAGATACCTGAGCTGTACACAGAGTGTGTTTGTGTAAATATTATGAAATGCTTACTTTTTTGAGGTAAAATGCTTCCTTCAACATATCCTATACCAACTTTGAATCATTAGGTAGAGGAACTATTTTACATTAAAAATATAAAAAATGTATATACTAATGGTAAAACAAATATGAAGCAATTTAATAGACAGCCTCCTGGAAGAATATCACAGGAAAATAATAGACCTTCTGGAATGAGGGAGGCCCCCCACATTAGCTTGATCCAGCCCCAGTGTTACAAATCCTAAATTCTGATTGGCTGATGTGAGTGTGAGCTGTGACTGGCCATTAACCTTCCACCTAGAGGAAGCTCATTATTTCTACAAAGAATGTTGCAATGACTATGAACAGTTAAACTGCAGCTGCCAGCAGCAACTGGATTGTGGTTTATTAGCAGATAAAATAAAGTGTGACTGCTAAAAATGGTTATGTCAATTCTAAAGTGGTCTTTTAATAGGGTTACCACCTGTCCCACTTTGCGAGGGACGGTCCCTCTTTGTGCAGTCGTGTCTTGCAAAAAAATTGCGAAAATGGCAAATGTCCTTTGATTTTAGGACAAAATTATTTCCTATATTTTATGTTATAGTTGCATAAAACAGTTATTCTGTATCTGAAACAACTAAATGTTATAAGAAACAGAATAAGCCACTAAAATGCTACAAGAATAAGCTTTTATTTAGGCAAAAAAGTGAAGTTCTGTCCTTTGAATGGCCATGGGTATGTTTCGCCCTTCAAAATCTGATGTTTGTACCAAAAATGTCCCACTTTGGGCATTTGAAAAGGCAACCCTATCTTTTAAATGAGATCATTATTGCACAATGGCTCTTCTTACTTTATTATCTACATAAAGTGCTATCCATTAAACAGTGTTTCAAATAATTTGGTACATGACTAGACTTCCGCAGTGGTGGTGCTGCGGTAGCATTGTCGCCTCACAGTAAGACGCTGACTGGTTCGACTCTCAGCTAGAGCGTCTTCTACATGGAGACATGCGTAAATGGGTGTACCTTCGTTGAATGTTGTGCGTTAGGGCTGGCAACTCAGCACGTAAAAATTAACTGCCAATCATTAGCGGACCGGAGTTCTGCTGTGGCGACCCCTAACCGGGAAAAGCCAAAAGACACAACAACAACTATTTAAGTCAGTGCTTTGAGCACTGTGTTATTCTTCCATACATCAGATGAATACAGTTAGAAGTATTTGTTATCGTTTCAGTGAAATATTGCTTCCTTGCATCACTCATACAATCGTTGCTTCACCACAATCTTTCACATTCTAGTCTTAGTGTATGAGATATGAACAGGGCATTAGGTTTCTAATCAGAGTAGGGTTAGAATTACTGCTTAAGATGGCACACTCATTCTGAGGTAAACAGAGTCAAGGTTCAAGCTGTGCAGAGAAGCTCTGTTTTCCATATCAGCACTTGGTGGTGACCAGTTCCATCCTTGAAGTGGGTGGACTGGATAATCCAAGATTCAATGTTATATGTCTTGACAAATTGCCCTTGAATAAAAGGATAAGAACCACTTCATTGTATTATTACTGTACTAAACTCAAACTACAGAGAATTACATCAAAACAATTGAGTATACTTCACTTGGTACAGATCCAGAAACATTATCCTTCTTTATATGGTTACCTTATACTATCTTGTGATATCCACACTAACCTGGGTCTCTGTGTCAGACAGTCACCATTGCTAACCCATATACTGAATGCTGGCCCACATGTCAAGATAAAATATTTGTAACTGATTGAAATGTCGGGTCCCACTAGACTGAGTCATGAAATATGGAGACTGAATGGCCAAAAGATTGAACTTACATATACTAAGTCTAAGATGCTATTTCTTGGAATTTTCACTTTTCTCTGAGGTATGGCAATCTTGAAGTTGGTATATATAAGTTTGGGGGTGGGTTGGGGCTTGTCTCTCTTTAGAAAGAGGTTTTAAGGAGAAAAGCGATTTTACAAGATTTGCTATTCTCCGGATTTTTGGTATTTTTTTTTGGGGGGGGGGTGATTTTCAGCACTTGTCATTCTGAGTGTTGACTTTTCAGTAGGTAGCCTAATGTAGTACATATTACTGCATACATTATATGAAGTAAGCTGTCCTTCATAAAAAGGCTACATACAATTCTGCAACCCTGACATTTTGACAATACAGAAACATGGCTGAGGACTCAGATCAGGATCTATGACATTCTCCACTTATGGTACAATTTACTTAGGTATGGCTAGAAACACAAAGGTGCTGGAAGGGGTCATAACCATATTTTTGTCATGAAGCACCCCCATGCTTACTTATTTGTGCTAACTCTAACCTTTTCCCTGCTCCTAACTCCTGTCCTATGCATTGCATTATGGAAAATCCCTGCCTAACAGTTCCACTACTCAAAGTGCATCCGAAGTTGGAGTTATTTATTTATTTTTTTTGGATAACTGATGGCAAAAGAAAATGGTTTGTTTTCCTTTTGTGATTAGTGCAGTTTCAATTTTGTTATATGTTCACGAAGTACATTTTTAACATGCTGATATTAATCTGATGATGTTTGTGCATATTGATACTGTAACATTGACTCGTATATCGACATAGATACAGATATAGACTTAGGTATACTAACTTCCGTGTCATATAGATAGATGGATTTCTATACATATGTTTTATATATATATATAATATATATATATATATATATATATATATATATATATATATATATATATATACACACACACACACACACACACACACACACACACACACACACACATATATATATAGGTTTACTATGACTTACCCAAACTGCAGGAAGTCGAATGGCTGATGTGCAAAATTACGATTTCCAAGGGGCAGGAAATCAAATCAAAAGCAGTCGACTGAGGTTAGTTGAGTTGAAGGTACACTTGATCTTTTGACAAGTGACATGCAGAGACTGTGGAGGGAGGTCGCTCTTCAGTGAGGAACAGGGAAGTAGCCCACTTCCTCACTGTAGTGCAATCTCAGAGTTGGTATATTTAATATGCAGGGGGTGTGGGGGGCACAGCCCCCCACATGGGGGTTGAAGGGTGAGCTAACTGTCCTATCTGGGAGAGGGGAATGTCAAAAATATCGAATGCACTTAATCATGCAAACCATTTTCGACGTTCTTTTTTTTCATGATTGTGAAAAACAATACTATTTTTCGAGTATAGCATCAGTCAACCTAAGACTATTCAGCCTTTCAATAGTAAACCTATATATATATATATATATATATATATATACATATACGGGTCTAGGATTGATGCGAGAGTGGCCGTTTCACAAAATCCTAAATGGCCGGGCATACTTCCGTGAAAGTGCTTTGCACTGAAGAAGCACTTTCGCGGAAGTATGCCTGCAGGTAGAGGGAGTTGTGGGGGAGTGACTATTACGGAGATCATACTACGGTGTGGATAAGGGAATTTTTTCCTTTTCCCCACTGTAGTGTGATCCTGGAGTGAGAATATTTAAGTGGGGGGGTGTGGGGGGCACAGCCACCCACATGGGGGTGCAGGGGGGCTTGCCTCCTTGCATAAATGCTTTTTTATTGTTTTTTTCTTTTGTTTTATTTTTTAATGCACTTTAGCGAAAGTGCTTTTTTGGTAAAAGCACTTTCCTTAAAGTGTGATTGGAGTTGGATTCGGATTGCTAAAGTTTCGTTCAACAGTCCTAGATCCATATACATACATACACACATATACACACACATATGCATTATCACTGATGTTGCACAAAGTACAGTTTTGTAACTACCATAAATGTAGATGTTCGAGTGCTCATACAGCTGCAGTCATAACAGATGGGTTATCCTGCCATCAGGCAGGTCCTCGGTCGGCCGAATTCCAAAGTCTAGGTTCGGCGTTGGTTGTCGTCGCTTCTTCCCTGACGTCAGTGTGGCAGGGGTATAAAAGAGGCAGCCGACACCATTTTCTTCAGTTTTTCTTGCCCCAGATGTCAGGTGCCCCCAGAAGGAAGGCAAACATAATGTTATGCAAAGATGCAATGTTGATAAATCAAAAAACAGTAGTTGCAAGCAAATACACCAAAAAAGAATACCCCAAAAAGGTTATATGAAAAGTGTTTGTCATAAGGCCTGTCCTAAGAGGGGATGGAGGGAGGGAAACCTGGACTGCAGCTGTATGAGCACTCGAACATCTACATTTATGGTAGGTACAAAACTGTACTATGTACTATGTAGTAACATAGTGCATACAGCTGCAGTCATAACAGATGGGTAGAATCCCAAAGCTAAGTAAGGGTGGTAGGCACTAAGTAGAACTAGGAGGGGCTAGGATGCCCTGCAGGACTGCTGTGGCAAAGCCCGCTCTAGATTTTGAGTATAGTGGGAGGTGATAGTGCTTGGAGAAAGTGTGCACTGAACTCCAGGTGGCTGCTTCCAAAATGTCCTTGGTAGGGACCCCCCTGAGGAAGGCTGCAGAGGTAGCTGTGGCTCTGGTGGAGTGGGATCTGATGCATGCAGGCACAGTTTTTCCATGAAATGAGTAACAAAAGCGTATGCAGTGGGCTATCCATTTTGAAATTGTCTGTTTGGAAATAGCCTTTCCCTGAGTACCTACAGCATAGGACACAAAGAGTTGCTCAGATTTCCTGAATGGCTTTGTTCTGTCCAAGTAGTAATGAAGTTGTCTGTGAATGTCCAAGGAATGTAGTAGACTTTCCCCTTTGTTTTGTGGATTAGGATAAAAGGTAGGTAAGTGGATAGTCTGATTCAAAGCTACACTGGATACTACCTTTGGCATAAAGGTAGGATTGGTTCATAAGGAAACTCTGTCCTGATGGAAAATGATGAATGGTTGCACAGCCATGAGGGCCTGTAGCTCCGAAACCCTGCATGCTGAGGTGATAGCCAGAAGAAAGGCTGTTTTCCATGACAAGTACTGTAACTCTGTTGAAGAAGCTGGCTCGAAGGGAGAAAGGGTCAGCTTTTCCAATACGTAGTTGAGGTCCCAAGCAGGGACTGGTAGTTTCCTTGGGGGTTTTAAATTCTTTGCCCCTCTGAGGAACTGCCTTAAGAGAGGGTGAGAGAATAATGGAGGATCTGTGTTGTATTGTGCAGAAATGGCTGAAGCGTGGATCTTGATGGAGGAGAAGGAAAGTCCATTGTTTAACATCTCAGCTAGGTACTGTAAAATTTGAGGTATATTTATTACCCAAGGATTCCGTCCCTTTTCTTGATTCCAGGCACAAAATCGTTTCCATTTGGCGGAGTAAGCCTTTCTAGCAGAAGGTCTTCTGGCCTCCAAGATGACATCCTGCACCTCCTTGGAGAGGAGAAACTGTTGGGAAATCAAGGAATTCTCCATGCATCTAGATTTAGAGTTTTGAGATGGCTGTGAAGGGTTTTGTAGTTGTGCTGGGACAACAGAAGAGGGACTAGAGGTAGGATCCATGGTGGGGAATGTGTCAGGCTCCTCAGGAGCGGATACCAGTGTTGTCTTGGCCAGTCTGGAGCGATGAGAATCATTTTCGGCCTCTCTGCTCTGGCTTTTAATATAACTTTGGGCAGCAGAGGAAGAGGCGGGAAGGCATAGACTGTCAAGGTTGCCCAATTGAAGGAAAGTGCGTCCACTTTCCAGGCCTGTGGATGATAGGTCCTTGAACAAAATTTTTTCAACTGGCAATTTCTGTGGGTAGCAAAGAGATATATGTCTGGCTGTCCCCATGCCTGAGTTATCTTTGTGAAAAGTTGAGGATGCAACTTCCATTCATGTGGATCTGTCATATTTCTGCTTAGGTTGTCTTCCAGTGTGTTTTCCTTCCCTGGCAGGAATTGTGCCTGCAGTTGAATTTGCAGTTCCAGTGCTGTGTTCCATAGGGTCATGGCTTGCCTGCACAGGGGGTATGAATGAGTTCCCCCTGTTTGTTTATGTACCACATTACTGTGGTGTTGTCTGTCCTTATCAATAGCTGGCCTGGATGCAGTATGTCTTTGAAGGTCATAATAGCCTTTTGCATGGCTAGCATTTCCTTTTGGTTGATGTGAAGGTGCTTCTCTTTTCGGGTCCATTTTCCCTGAATGCACTGATCTGTCATGTGTGCTCCCCAGGCGTAGTCTGAGGCGTCTGTTGTGATTATTTGAGTTGCTTGAGGTACACAGAAAGGAAGACCTGTGTTTCTTTGGCAAGCTTGAGTCCACCAAAAAAATTCCTTTTGAAGGCATGGAATGAGTGGGATAATTGTTTCCAAGCTGTGGCTGTGTTGAGACCATAAGTTTTTTCAGGTACCATTGAAGTTTCTTCATATGCAGCTTTGCACATGGGATTAGTAGGATGCAAGATGCCATGAATCCCAGAGCCTGCAGGATTTTCCTTGCAGTTAGCCTGGTGTAAGTTGCCATTTTACTGAAGTATTGAGACAGTTGCCCTTGCTTGTCTGGCGTGAGGTAGGCCATCTGGGTGGTTGTATCCAAGCTGGCACCCAGGAAAATTATTTGTTGAGAGGGTATTAGTTTTGATTTCTTTTTGTTGACTGTGTATCCCAGGAAGTTCAACAGTTTT
The DNA here is from genome assembly GCF_019279795.1 of Protopterus annectens. Taxonomy (NCBI): domain Eukaryota; kingdom Metazoa; phylum Chordata; order Ceratodontiformes; family Protopteridae; genus Protopterus; species Protopterus annectens. The sequence continues at coordinate 1,532,925,624 of NC_056741.1, read as the reverse complement.
ATTACAAATGCCAAGTGCTGCAGTAGTATGTCCTTGCTGTCCGCTTGGATCAGGCAGTCGTCCAGATATGGGTAGATTTGTATCCCTTGTAGTCTGCAGAAGGCGATTACTGATGCCAGGCATTTCGTAAACACTCTGGGGGCAGTAGATAAGCCAAAGGGCAATGCAGAGAATTGGTAATGGGTTGAACCTGCAAGAAATCTGAGGTATCTTTTGCAATCTTGTCTGATAGGGACATGCAGGTATGTCTCCTTGAGGTCCATTGTTACCAGCCAAGACTCCTTGCCCAGCATGGGAAGAAGCTGTTGTAATGTGAGCATCTTGAATTTTGGCACCTGTAGATATGTGTTTAGGATGGATGGGTCTAAGATAGGTCTCCAATCTTTGTCTTTCCTCGGTACCAGGAATAGTCTGGATTAAAACCCTTGACCTTGTTCTTTTGCAGGTACCTCTTGAATTGCTTTCATGTCCATGAGAGCTGAAACTTGTTTTTGTGCCTCTGCCCTTTGATTTTGTGGCAGGTTTGGCATGCCTTTCATTTTTGGAAGGGTGTGAAAGTGGAACCTGTAGCCTCTGTCTATAATGTCTAGAATCCATTTGTCTTTTGTAACAATATGCCAATTATTTGAGAATAATGTAAATTTTCCGCCCAAAGGTGCTGCCATTAAAGCTTTGCTTGGCAGGTGTAGGGGGAAGTCATTGTGTCTGTTTTCTAAAAGACTGTGATCTATCTTCTCCACCTCTTGGGGTTGGTGCTTGCCACTGTCTGGCTCTGAAGGATCCTTGAGGTTGCCCTCTGCCCCTTGGGTGCCTGTATCTGCCCCTTTGAGGTCTGTCCGTGGCTGGAAAGGACCAATTTTATGAAGGCCAGTTTCTGCTGAAACGTGGAGGCTGTACCTGCAGGAAATCTTTCACTGTTTGCATTGATTTTGCTTTTTCCTCCATTTTCTTTAGCACCTCCTCAGCTTTAACACCAAACAATACATCTTTTTGAAGAGGTGCATCTAATAATTTAGCTTTGACATGATCTGGTAAGGTTTGCTCTTTGAGCCAAGCATGCCTATGTATAACAGACCCCGTAACAGCAGCTCTACATGAGGCCTCTAAAGCATCAAAACCACACTGAAAGGTATGTTTACCCACTTGCTCTGCACCATGCAACAAATCCTGCAACTCTTTTAAATCTGGTTGTTCTGTTTGTGTCATCTTGCTTTTCAGCTGAGATATCAAAAACTGTTGATACTTTAATATATGGAACTGACAGTTTACTGCCCTCATGGTTAAAGTGGCCGAGGTGTACACCTTTTCCCCCCACCTTTCTAAAGCTCTGGGATCTCTCTCTGAAGGTAATGGATTTTTAGCAGTAGAGGCCTTAATTCCCTTGGGTCCCTGTGAAATTGTTTCTGGGTCTGCAGTATGGCTTTTATATAGGAACTGGTGAGAATCAGGAACCCGGTAATACCTGTCTGGTTTAACAGGAGCTGGAGGCAAAGAATCAGGATTAAGGCTGGCTTCTGTGTACACATCATCCAATATATCTAAAACAGGAGGGATAGCCAGAGGCCTATGCTGGGGGAGCAGAAGAAATTCCCTGAGCCTTTTCTTGGAATCTGAGTAATCTTGGCCTTCCCAGTGAAAGTGTTCCCTCAATGTATGCAGGGTTTCCCCAAAAGAGAAGTCCTCAGGGGGGGAGACCGAGGGAATAGACTCCTCTGCATCAGAGTATTCGAATGGAGAATAGGCATAATCCTGGTCCTCAGATAGTTCTGAGGTAATAGAAGCTTGATCTGAGGAAGGGTAGTCTTCCTCTAATCTGGGCCTTTTGTCAGAGGGGGGTTGAAAACCTCTGATAAGAGTAATCAAATCCTCAGCCATTTTAAGCATCTGTTTTTTAGGCATGGTGCCTTGAGAGGGGGTCTGAGGAACCTGTTTTTTGGTTTTCATGGCTGCTTTAGATTTAGTGAAGGCTTTAATAGAGAAGGAGGAAGGCCTGAAGACCCCTTGAGAAATGGCAGGCCTGTCTAAATTCTGAGTTTCCCCGCCAGGAGTGGCGTCGGGATCTGTAGTAGGATTGGGGGCCAAGGAGCCTGCGACCTCGGGTACTGAAGACACCGGTAATGCATTGTCATCAGTACTCAGGGGCTGCGTAGGCGCCTCGCTGAGTACTGGAGAACCGGTAGTCAGCCTTAGCGTGGTTTCAGTAGGTGGTGCGGACCTCGTATGTCGGTCCTTATCTTTGCGTTTTTTGCTCAAAACTGGAGTCGGAGTATCCGACGACATAATATAATTACATTTTTTTGCCAAAAAAGTGAAGGGCGAACTCCGCCCGATGCATAATAGTGCGCTTATTGAATCTAGCACAAAAACGGCAGGCCGAGACGTCGTGGTCTAGGCCTAAGCAAGGTATACAGTAAGAGTGGAAATCCTTATGCGGTATTTGCTTCCCACATGAAATGCAATTATTAACTTTGTCTGACATCGGTCTGAGGCAAGAAAAGTTTCCCCAACGGGGTACTTAGCTTTCAAGAAGACTTTGGCTGAAATACTTTTGTAAATCTCAGGAGCTGGTCGACCGGCACTTGCAAACTGCTTCTGCTTCGGGCACCGCGCGGCAAGAAAGACTGAAGAAAATGGCGTCGGCTGCCTCTTTTATACCCCTGCCGCACTGATGTCAGGGAAGAAGCGACGACAACCGACGCCGGACCTTGACTTTGGAATTCGGCCAACCGAGGACCCGCCTGACGGCAGGATAACCCATCTGTTATGACTGCAGCTGTATGCACGATGAACATCTACAAATAGAAAAACCCAAAACCTTTGAATGTCTGCTGGTGCACAGCTAGAAATAAGGCTGGCAGTACTTCTGTCTGAGAAACAGTAATCAGGGAGTTACATATCGGGTTATCATAAACTGATGAGTTTGAACTCATCCACTTCACACTCCTCCCAGTGAAGGACAGCTAACAATTTTGCCTATTTTTGAAGACTGATCAAATCACTCAACCTTTTGTTTTCTCTTTAAAAACTAGTTTGAGATTCCTTACCATGGTATAAATTGTCAACACTTTACTTTTGGCCAAACACTTAGGATGGAACTTGAAAGACAAAAGAGACAGCAGGTAGAGAGATGTTGATATCACAAGTTTTCCTGACAGGTTCATGCATGTTAGGATTGATTTTTTATGTAGAAAACCACAAAGAGTCATTTATGTATATGGGTAAATTGATAAAAATCACTGAATACAATCTGTCATACCACAGGTTTAGGTCTTAAAAGCAGGTAAAACTTTACCACTAGTTCTGTTTAGGTGTAGGAATCCAAAGAGTACTGGCTTACTCATAGCATGGAAGGCTAAGTAGAACTGACTTCTCAGGGATCTGTGTGGCACTGAGTGGAGGGGGCAAGACGTTTTAGTCTAACAGCGTACCTAAGGAGACATGAGTTTTATTTCATGGGGAAACATTTAGGTCTCTCACTACAGTTTAGGTGATTAGCAAGATACACGTTGAAGGGTACATTATATTTAATGATGGGCCTTGCAGCAGATGAATAAATTGGGACTATAATTTCTTTGAACCTTGAGGAGATACCATGAAGGATAAATTGTGCTAGGTAGAAGGATTTTCTAGTCGCCCACAGGGATGTGTTGGTGAAAGCAGAATCTGTTTTGCAACATACGTACCAAAATCCCTGCCGGCTATGTCAGATTTAGGTGGAATGTTATCTATATGGTAAGCAGCAGTGATATCTGATTTACAAAAGGATAATATGATGCATTTTTGGTGTTGAAGCCCATGACTAATACAGAAAAAAAATTGTTTTGTTTAGCCCTTGTGGAAGAATTTGAGGATGAGAATGGGATTTGATAACAGCCCTGTTTGCAGTCATCAGCAAACTTGGTTAGCTACAGTCCCCTGACATTAGCTTTTATGTCAAAGAAATATATAAACCAAGGGAAGGGGGTCCAAGACAGAGCACTCTGAGATACCACTAGTTGTATTTTCCTGTCTAGATGAAACACTCCCTACCTTAAATGTATGGGTTCCTTCAGACAGCCAATTATCTAACCAGTGAACTATTCAAGGGTTAATGCTGAACTGAGAGACTTTGTCAGTATTCCCAACATGGGGGACAACATCAAAGGCTTTATTAAAGTCCAGTTTATAAACATGGACTACAGACCCATATTAAAGACCTTAGTAACCCTTTCAAAGAACTCGGCCAGACAGGAATTGCCTATCTTTTACAAAGCTAAAGTGTTATGTCTCCAGGATTAAATGGATACCTATAACATTGTTTATTTGTTCATCTATAATACATTCCATAGACTTGCAGATAGTAGTGATGAGACTAATAGACCTGCAATTACCAGGGTCAGTAGTTGGACCACGTTTATGCAGGGGCACACAACTACCATTCCTCACAGCTCTGTGACATAACTAGCAGAGACTCGAGCTGAAGGAGTTGATGGGGGCTTTGCTAGGTAAGACTTTATGCACCTCAGCAGACATCCAGGGATATTCTTAGGATCCATGGAAGTAGTATTTTTAATTCAGGTGTGTGCTAAAATATGGTCCAATCTGATTTTCAGGAGAGGAGATGTGAGGGGGAATGAAGTGGACAGAGGCAAGAGTGGGTGGAGTGTAGCTAGAAGACAATTTGTATGCATGAATATTAGCAGTGCCCATGGGATGAGAGAGAAGGTAGCACCACTGGAGATAATTTCAGTATGGAATTGCTGGTTACTCCTACACTTCCTAATATAGCTGAAGAAGGCTTTATGGTTATCTTTTGAATTAACTGCATCCCTGAATTTATAGTTGGCCTAAGATTTCCAAATGGTAAGTTTGACATAATAAATTTTCTGTTAAATCTGTTTTATAATGATGAGATGGGCATCATTTATTGATTGTCAGGAGCTTTTCCTTTTATTGCAGTTTGTTGATGTGGTAGTTTCATCATATGGATTTCATTTCAAATTTGTCATTATGCATATGCTGGATTGATATGGATGTCTTTTTTTCTGAATGTAGAAGAAATATGGAGGATGTTAATGGTGAGGCTGGCAGATTCATCATTTAACAAGATATTAAAGTTATCCATTAAAAAGGATTACCAGATACAAGGTCACTGAAGAAATGAATGAACTCTTGCAGATGTGACTATGTTGTACCTGGTGAGTGGTAGACCAGGAGATATCTACAAATTTCACTGCCCCAAGTAACATTCAAAGGAGTTAGAGGTTCCGTTTGCCATCTGACTTGTCTCAAATCTGGTTGATATTCCAGTGGCTACAATGATGGACAAACCGGTCAGGACAGTAGTTGCCAGGTGAGGGCCATTATTCTCATTAAGCTGAGTTGTCATTATGATCACTAGGCCAACCTTGTACAGGAAATCAGAAATCAAACATGAATTGAAACTGACCTGGTGTTCATCAACAGTGAGCTGTAGATCAAGGGTGTAGCTAGGCATACTTTTTATACTTTTACATAATAAAATTTTCTAGACATTACTTAAAGAAACCATGGCTGATTTTAGGCCAAACAATATCCACGACTATCTAAGTTAAAGCTTCCAATAAGAGTTACAGAGATTGTAAAAAAATTATATATATATATATATATATATATATATATATATATATATATATATGGGTCCCCTACTATTTACTGAAACGCCGATTCGCCGACACATAAATCACCGACACCAAACGACCGACAACAAAAAGTACCGACAACGCAAAACACCGAACACCATAACACCGACACACTACACGTAAACAACACAGTACACTACAGGACATATCCACTAGCCCTAACCCAAACCCTAACCCTAAGGTCCGACACTACCGCACACTCTCCCTACCTGCACCCTAACCCTAACTCACTTACCCACCCCTAACCCCAAGCTCCGACACTACCGCACACTCTCCCTACCTGCACCCTAACCCTAACTCACTTACCCACCCCTAACCCCAAGCTCCGACACTACCGCACACTCTCCCTACCTGCACCCTAACCCTAACTCACTTACCCACCCTTAACCCCAAGCTCTGACACTACCGCACACTCACCTATCACACACCCTAACCCTACATCCCTCACTATTGCACACTTACCTGTCCGCTCCCTACTCCTAAATCCCTCACTATCGCATACTTACCAGGTCGCGCTTACACATTCCCCTTGTCGGTCTCCCGGCTGTCGGGATTCCAGCGTGTCGGTCAACTGCGTTGTCGGTCCTTTCGCGTTCCTCTTCCGCGTGTTGGCGAATCGGCGTTTCGGTAAATAGTAGGGGACCCATATATATATATATATATATATATATATATATATATATATATATGTATTATATCTATAAATATATATATATATATATATATATATATATATATATATATGTATATATATATATATATATATATATATATATATAAAATGGTTTTAGAGGAAAAGTGATACAAACATGCATTAAGTGCTGGGGGGTAATGTGTCAAATGTTTAACTAGAAGGGTGGGCTGGGTGGCAGCAGTAACGGCAAATGTGTACAAATTTAAATTCCCTGGCTACACCACTGTTGTAGATAAAACCATGCAATTATATTTCCTATCTGTATTAGGATAAAGGTATAATGTGTCCCTTGATATTGAATAGAGGTAGAAAAGGAACACTCTTCACATTGTATTTATTTATTTATTTAAATTTGTTTACTGAGGTAAAACACTGATCAAACAATGATCAATTACAGGCTCAGCCTGGGTTACATCATAATGCAACAAAACAATGTACATTATACAAATAACAATGGTTTACAGTTACGCACAGACAAATTGACAAACAATCCCAACATAGAAGATCTAACAAACCAAATATATGTACAGCTACATAACTTGAATAGAAAAGGGAAAGTATTGTTAAAGTAGCAGAAGCCAAAGTGGTGGAGATAAGAGTAGCAGTTGCTAGGTTAGGAAAGCCAATAGTAACATGGACAAGGGGATTCAATTATTTGTGGTGTGTTTACAGCAGTAATGGGGTAGTAAGCTGCATCTCAGTTTAGTATGAGTGAAATCAGGTGCGTTAGGTCTATAGGAGATAAAGGTAGTATGCAGTTAGAGGTCACACCACAGTGGTGATTGTTAACCCTTAACTGATATTCAACAATACCACTGAAAGGTCAAGGACATGGGGTCATTACTGCCTCCATTTGATGTCCATTAAGAACAATAGTCTCTATACTGTTTGCAGAGTTTCACATTTAGAAATACGTTTCGGCAAAAGGATGTAAAACAGCAAGGTTTATGCCATACATAAGGCCCATGATTACAGATTAATACTAAGGCTATTCACAAAGAAAATTCAGCTATTCACATTTCCTATAAAAGAAGAGTAACCTGAAAATATAATGCTCCCCATGAATCAAATTCTGTCAGTTGGTGAAATCGTTAGATCATACATTATAGTCAATAAATAAATAAATAAATAACATTTGCTATAATGGTTGTCATTCATAGTTGCAAACAGTGTTGTTAAATCTGCAAAACTGCAAATGTATTAAATTTAAATAGTACATTTGGAAGCCATAAAAGGCAATTTATTTCAGCAGGTTGGCCACAGTTTAAGCAAAGCAGAGTGCCAGACTAGGAGACAGCAGCTGCCTGGCTGATAATTATAAGCAGCCCTTCTACAGGTACTTCAACAGGTAATACAGTCATACTATAAACATGTGTCTGTAACTTCAGCATCGAGTGCAAAAGATATGGTTCTGAAGATACCAACCATATACAGGTAAAAGATTCATCAGTAAATAAACTGGATAGAATAATCCATGTCCTGGAAAGATCAAAACAATCCAGTTGAGTTGTAAATACAAAGGTAGTTACAGGATAGTAAATTACATGTTCTCCAGTACACAACTAAAGATAAGGAACCCAGGTCATTCGTAAAAAAAAAAAATTAGAAATGAACAATAAGTGAAACAAGGTCTCTTAGAACGTAGCTGGAGGCTATGAATAAATAAATGTGGTGACAATAACTAAGCAGTCAAGCAAGTAAAAACCAAGTTCAAAGAACCGACAGACAATCTGGTTTGAGTAATGCCAACGAAAATGTTACAACTGTCTAAACTTAATTCTGCCATGTCCAAAAAGAAACCTGCTGGCGTTCTTCATCTGTAACTATGCTTGTTGATTAAGTCTACCTTTGAGGGACCACATTATATTTAACCCCTAGTTTTGCCCAAGTCACAGCATAAGTTAAATTAAAACACAAGTATCTTGCATTTTGATTTAAACAATGCTGCTAAACTGTTTTTTTTTTATTAGTACACAATTTTATTAAATGTGCTACTAAAAAGAAAAGAAGGCAAAGACAGTGCACCCTTGTCAAATCCATAAAAGACATTCATTTTATTTATATTTTTAATGGGATAATGCACTGATCACAACTAACCAATTGCAGGCACAGCTCGGGTGAAAAAAAAACAATTTGAAGTATACAAAACATTAGAAGTTATACAGAATATGGTAACACATTTTTACATTATCAAGATATCAAGAAAAAATGTAATAACAGAAGTATTATAATATAATGCTGTATATGAGAAAAACATCCATTAGACTGATAACAGTACAACAGCAGTATATAAAATAGTTACTCAGAACTCCATCAAAAATGCAGTTTAAGCCATTGTGCATTAGTTTACATATATTTTGTCAGCTATATTTTATAAAGAAAATCACAGAGCTTTCTCCAAAATATAGCAATACTGTCTCTGTTTGCCTTTCAGTACCAATTAGTTTCCAAAAACATAATATTTTTGCAATAACTGTTGTCACAAAAACAATGCTGTGTGTATGAGCAATCTCACGTATACCTCACGACAACTGAGTTTGAGAAAGAGAGAAATTCTTCACCATTTGGGGGGGAACACCAGAAGCTTTAGGTTAGTTGTTAGCTCAAATTCAGGTCTACAGATTGCGTTACAACTTTTCTCAACTTATGAAAGGCCACAGCATGGGACAGCTAACAGAAATATGCTTCCAGTATTCGTCCCCTAACAGTAGTCAGAATAAACAGGAAACTGAAAAGAACACTTTTTTTTCATTTTTAGGTGTACAAAACAAATAAAAATGAAGCATTTAAAGCTGCAGCTGTTTAGATAATGACAAAGACAGCATTATTAGATGAGTATTTTGTCTAGCGTCGGACAGATAACTTCCAGCTGTACTAGTAGCCCTGTTCAAAAGGCTACAGAGGGACAGAGAGTTAGTGGATGCTTTACAGGGCATTATATATGTGTGGGAGACAGCGCAACATTTCACATCTGTTCATTTTAGCACCTAGGAACAGATGTCTGCAATGGTGTATAGTAAGCCCCACCCAAATCTCCCATCCTTTACAGGTTTGCCTTTATTAGTGCTTCCAAGCATAAGTGCATGTTTACATATGTATACAATTTTTGCTATCCAGTTTATGTATCTCCATCATGTATAGGATTATAGTATTCACTGTCTAAATGGTGTTGTCATTCGTTATTCCTCTTTAGTCTGTCTTAGACCATACAAGTCTGTTTGTATATTTAGTCATTATACCGTTGTGTTTGCCTTCAGATTTGTGTGTTTGCAGTTCTTATAAAGAAAAAACATGTTCCTTGAGCTTCTGGATATCCCTTTTCAGAAAAAAACACTGATGCTTGTGTATATACATAAATACATACACACATACAATCTTTAAAGTTTATCCTTACTCTAACTGACAATGCACTTTATACAAACCCTACATTATCCAGCCACATTTCATTTAAAAAGGTATCTAAATAATAATAATAATAATAATAATAATAATAACAATAATAATAATAATAAACAGACCTGAAATCTCCCCCTTCCCAGCCGTGGTACCACCTGTCCTTTTATACAGATGAAGCTACCCACCCCCACCCCCCAGAACTGGACAGACTCCATCTGTATCATTCAGGTTTCTTTTGTTTTGGTCCTATTCAGACAGTGCCAATACAGGCTTTTATAAGGACAGCCATTAGAAAAGAAATAGATGTCCTGATTAGCTTTTGTCTTGTTAATGTACACACCTTGATTTTTTGATTGATGGGTGAGCTGTCTATGGATTCAAGTGAAGGCTAGGGAGGGGAATCCACAAATGAGCCTTTTGAGTGGATATACTATTATATGTTTCACAAAAGGTGCACCTGCGAAGTGCAGAGCTAATAATATCTTTTTATACTTTAGGATCCAGGGCAGTGGATTATTATTGGAGAGCACCATACAAAGAGGCGAAGTACTATCATTTCTATTTTAATTATAAGCACTTTCTAGGCTAACTGGCTTCTGAGTCATACAGACCTCTGCTATAAGCAGCATTGTAATCTACATGAACTGAAGAAGCACCATATTTTCTTACTGCCTGTGAAAGTGGTAGCTAATGTTGGGCAGGGCAGGACCAGCCATTGCATGACCTACACATTTCCATTCATGTAATATGTTCACTTACACACAGCTGGCTCCAACTGACATTCTTGTTTCTGCTGCTGTTTTTCTAAGGGCTGCAGTCAAAATGTAAATTAGCGTGCACAAATAAAAGAAAAACACTTCAGGGATACTACTTTCTGTTTGTCACTATTTTTTTCTCCCTGCTTCTGACCATCAGCTGCACACCCCCCCAAATCTTTTCGTCATTGACCGGGTCTACTGGATCTGCATTAGCCTCTCACAAGCTCAACCTAACCCCAGTCCAGTGTCAGCACGGAAATCAATGGAACTGGCACAGCATCATGCTGCATGCTGGGAAGTGTGACCTAACTCCCATTCTCTTGTGCCAGCCTCAACAGCTCTGTGACCTCTGTCCTCAGGAAGTGCATGCCCCTCTTCCACACATGTGCACCCTCATGACTGAGTGCCTGACAGCTCATGCAGTACAGAATTGGCCAGGCTATAAACTGCATACTGCAATGAGCCTTTTGGCTGCTTCACTCTCCCCCTGCACAGAGATGACTTCAGCTGGTCAGTGCCATACTCTGCCTGTGGCCCTTCCATCCCCTAAGACTCTAATCAAACATAGGTCATGTGGGGAACAGTAAGGACTTTATCCATGGGGCAAGCTGTCAATATTGTGATAGTTTTGCATCAGTGCTCTTAGTATACTACAAGTTTCTAATGTCCAAACAGCAAGGCTTCTTCCTTAAAAATCTTCAAGCCAAAACTAAGAATATGGAGAACTTAGGAGAACTTAAAATACATCAGATGACTTTGGATTTCACTTTATATTTATGTCTACTGTATGTCGAGCCTATTGGCTATAGCAGTATGACAGCACACTATGCACATTTGTACTGTCACAAGGGCAGTCTCACTGAAAATCTTAAACCTTGTTACAGTCAATGTTCTTTTCTGTCTTTCCCTAATCACGCATTCTTTGTCTAGGCAGCTTTCTATGGTTTGCAGGCTGGCAAGAAAAGAAAACTAGTCTGTAGCATTGCCCATCACTTTCAGCTTGGAGTAATAACATTACTCAAGAATGCAGTTGTAATAACAATGTATTATAGCTGAATTTGCCTATCCCAGGAAAAACAAAAATCTGTTTGCAAGCCAGGAACTCAGGCCTGATAATACTGCCTGCTGTAGCAATTCTCTTTCACAATGTGATTAATCAAAAGGATACCGTGAACATGGCCTGGTCTGCCTTCCATCTGCTTTCCTTATTCATTTTAAGTGCATAAGTGATTACTTGTTGTTAGAGTAGCAAGCTGCAGACAGAACATGCCTTATCAATTGTTTCTCTTATTTTATGTATATAGGCTTTCTTGAGCTGAATAAACAATGCTCATATGCATACTATCCAAAACTGCTGCAGCAAGATGAAAAAAATGCTTTTTTTAAGATGTCAGTTGTAACACTTGTTTCATACATCAGGTTTTCTATTCTGTTGTGTGCTAGAAAACACTGTGTTATTGGTGATGCAGTGAGAACCTGGCTGCTCATAGTTAAGCAATACAGCATAATAGAGGTTGTGTGTTGAGACACCCACCCACCTTGGGGTGCATCAGAGCATGAGGTATAGTTTAGTGCCTACAACACCAGAACAAGACCACTGTATTATTCTACTTCATCCCTTGATATGTATTAGCATGATTATTAAATCCATCTGTCAGTATGACTTCAAATGACTACTAAATACACCCCTCAGTTTGCCCTATTAAGATTATTAAATACATTTTTAGGTACTATGCCTTACTATGGTTATTAAAGTTGTCTTTTGGCATGTCTTACAACAATTAAATATACCTTATGATTATTAAATATATCCCATGGCATGCCTTTTCATGAATCTTGACTGCATCTCTTATTTCTTATTATGATTATTAAATGCATCTCTCTGTATGTCTTATTACAGTTATTAAATATATCTATCAACATGCTCTATAATGATCATATTAAATACATCTGCCTATATACCTTAATATGATTATTAAATATCTCACTGTGTGCCTTATTAAGATTATTAAATGCATCCCTGCTGCGTACCATACTATGATTAATAAATGCTTTTACTGCTATTCCTTACTGGGATTATTAAATACATCTCATAGTGTGCCTTATTATGATTGTTAAATACATTCCTTAGTGTTCCTTACAATTATTTAATGCATCCTTCGGTATGCCTTATTATGACTATAAAATAATTATTGTATACACCTTATTCTGATTATTAAATATATCCCTCAATACACCTTATTATGAGTATCAAATCCATCTTGAGGTATACCTTATTATAATTAAGTACGCTAGTTTTATCAAAAGGTGCATCTTTTTAAACAATTTCAGGTGGGATGGGGATATGCCCATTTAGAAGTTTGTCTTAACTAGTTAGGATGTACCTTTATTTTTATCATTTCATAATAACTAAAGCTGTCACTCCCTGTTTTCCTAATGCATCACCTGCTCAGAGCTCTCGCCAACACTGACTTCAAAACTAGCAGATGTACAGGGTACACTAACTCTTCCATCATGATATTACAGCTGATAAAGTGGCAGCAATATCTGGCACAGGACCTTCAGAATCGAGACAGCGTCTTGACCACAAAGTCTTTTTACTGCCCTTTCTTCGCATTCATTCTCTAGTTCTGTTTGGCAAAGAGGATGACAGCTGGGCATACGGCTAATATGAGTTTTGCTGTTCAGTGCCCAAGTTTTACTTGTCTGCTCATACGTGCAACATATATAATTCATACAATGTCTTCCATGCACCAAAAGGCTTGCCATCATGGCATGTCATCTCACATTGGCCTAGAACTTGTATTCCCAAGGACAGATTGATGCTTGTTATACAGTCATATGTTATGTGGCACAATGCATTTGCAGGAAATACAGTAAACTGTTTTAACATCTTCAAGAGACAGGATTGCAGTTCTGTCTATGCACTGAAAAAAATACCAAGGAGCCAATATCTACATAGTAAAAGGAACAGTAGAGACAGAAATTAGATTGGACACTGTCACAAGTAAACACAAACTGGAAAGTAAGTATGAAACTTATTGGTTAGCAGAGATTAGTAACAGAGTTTCAGAAAATGGATAAAGTGGTGCTTTATTTGGTAAGAGGGAAAAAAACAAAAACAGTGTAAGAACTGTGACAAAGGTGTAGGAATAAGGGTCTGCATTCACACCCAGGCATACAGGGTAAGGATCCGTTATGAGAGAGGTCGATATATTACACCACATTACCATTTTAGACCAGGGAATATGTTCCAGGTGTCTAAGCTATCTTTGTAAGAGCTAGGGTTGGAACCTTTCTATGTGGCGAACACCGGGCCAAAGCCACACCACACTGCCTTGCACCTCCTACAACCCCACCTCTCTCCGCCCATTTTCTAGCCCACCCTGCCCACTGCCCCACCCATTTTATGATGCAAATACGCGCATCATCACAAGGTGGAACACCTTCCTTTGTTTTGTTTTTTTTGTCTCTTTTATAACAAAGTTCCAGTGTTTTAACTCATTGGTAGCAATTCTTTTCAATTGAAAAGTTATTCTGCAGCTGCTTGTTCATGAATTCCAGCATTTTTTGCAGATAAACAAAATAGTAGAGTTTGTACAGTGCTTTCTGGACATACCGCTCAACCTCTTAGGGCAAGAAATCTGGACAAAGCTATAAACAAAAGTAGAACAAAGGCCCCAAAATAGGGACAATTTTTAAAAATTGCTCATACAAACTTAGAAAGTTGATAGAATAACAGGTTTTTCATTAGTGTGAATGTTCTGAAGATTATGAAGTCTGAAAGTCAAATCTGTCATTATTTTCTAATGTCAGTCTTTAATGATTTGCACTAATTTTCTAGAAAACCACAATTTTATGAAAAATGGACCAAAAATATGAGGCAAAAATCTGGTAATTCTGCAAAAGTTTGTACAATTGAGAGGTATGTTTCTGGACTGTCGCACCAACACTTAAATTTCTGGGTAGTAAGGAAAAATACTGGAGAGGTGGCAACACTAGTTAGAGCATAAATTACTCATCTCTCACAAGGTTGTCTAATTTGGTTTTTGGACACACAGTTTAATTGTATACCTTATATATTTTTAACTGTCTGTTCCATTTTTTGTACCACCTTACATCAATATGTAAGAATAGACTTGACATAAATAAAGTTTTGCCAGAATAACTTCTACGTAAATATAGCATTCTCTTTGCATAGGCCTAGAAATGCAGTCATATTAAAGCAGGTCTATATCTTCATTTTATATTTCATATTTTACAAGCAGTTACAGTAAGTGCAGTTTCAATAGAAAGGAATGTTTCAGTGAAGGATACAAATAAGCTCAGTGAAATAACCTTCAGGTCAAAGCACTGATAAGGATGAAATGTGCTAACAGAATTTGCAGAACATCTGGGACAAAAGATCTTGTCTAGATGGTACAAGGCTGGGAACCAAGGTTAAAGAAATGTCTAGAACTTGTAGGTAATTTACAAGGTTTTGGCATTCTAAGAAAAACTTTCTAGTCGCTTTAGTTTGGACAAGACTGAGTACAGAAGTCAGGTCAAATGACTTGCAGTTCATGTATTTTAGTAAAAGACTAGAAACTACAGAAAAAGTACAGTTGTGTACACTTACCATAAATGTAGATGTTTGAGTGCATTCACTGTTGCAGTCCTGATTTGTGGGATTTCCTGCCATGAAAGCCATACCCTGCCTGACAACCAGAGAAAAAATCCCCCTCCTCCAAGAGCTGCTGAATGCCCTGACTGATGTCAGTACACTTTGATGTATAGGGAGTTAGCTGATTCATGATCTCAGTTTTTTCTTGCCCCCCTGAGGGTAGGAGTCCCCCAAGATGTGCCCTAAAGTAAAGGCCTAAGCCAGAGAACCAAAGCAAGGGAATGGGCAAAAAGGAGGTTCCCCTTACAGTGAGAAGATGTTTGAACCAGTCTACCCTGTAGACTAAGGGGGGAAAGAGGGAGAAGACAGTGAATACATTCAAACATCTACATTTATGGGAAGTGTGCACAATGGTACTATGTTCCTAATGTTTCACTTTTGCAGACCTGACTTGTGGGATGATTCCCAAAGCTGAAAAGGAGGGTAGAAGGTATATTAGGGAGAGGACAGGATGCCCAGCACAATGGCAGTGGGGAATCCTGCTCTGGACCTGGAAAAGGCTGATAAATGGTAGTGTTTGGTGAAGGTATGCACAGATGACCAGATAGCAGCTTCCAGAATGTTCTTGGTAGGAACTCAGTTTAGAAAGGTAGCAAAGGTAGCAGTAAAACCTAGTAGAGTGAGTCCTGACAGCTTCAGGTGGCTTCTTACCATGATAGCTGTAACAAAATGAAATACAGTGAGAGATCCATTTGGAGACAGTCTGCTTGGAAAATGGTTTTCCTCCGGAACTATTGGCAAAGACCACAAAGAGTTGGTCTGATTTTCTCAAAGTCTTAGTTCTGTCAAGACAGCAATGGAGCTGCCTCTGTACATCCAAGCAATGGAGAATTCTTTCCCCCTGGTTCTTTGGATTGGGAAAGAAGGCTGTAGGTGTATGGCTTGATTCAATGATGTGTCTGTCACCACCTTGGGCACAAAAGGAAGGGTTAGTCCTGAGGGAGACTTTGTCTGGATGGAAGATGAGGAAGGGTTCCACTGCCATGAAAGCCTACAGTTCAGAGACTCTTCTAGCAGAAGTGATAGCCAGCAAAAGGGCAGTTTTGCAAGTTAGAAACTTTAATTAGCAGAAGCCACTGATTTGAAAGGAGGCAGGGTCAGTTTTTCCAGAACAAAATTGAGGTCCCATGGAGGGGTAGGTTGCCTCCTAGGAGGCCTGTTGCGAATCACTCCCCTAAAAATTGTCTGAGAAGGGGATGTGAACAGACATGAGGAAGAACAGACACATGAGCTGAAATGGCAGAGGCATGAATTTTAATGGAGGAATAAGAGATGCCCTTTTCAGTCAGATTAGCCAGCTGGTCTAGGGTGATAGAGATCTTGGCTAAGACATGATTGTGGTCCTGTTGTTGACACCAAATTGAAAACTTTCTCCACTTAGCTGAGTAAGACTTCCTAGTACTTGGCCTTCTAGCCTCTTTGAGGATGTCTTGAACCTACTTGCTTAGAGCAGGATCCATCCAGGATAGTGTGAAATTTACCAGGCTGAGAGTTTGAGTGTCTGCAGGATGGGATGCACAATCTTTTCCCTGTCCTGAGTCAGAAGATCCCCCCCTCTGAGGTAACTGCTATGGCTTCTCTTTGGTTAGGTTGAGTAGCAGAGGGTACCAGTGTTACCTAGGCCAGTCTGGGGCTATCAGTATTGTCCTTGGCCGCTCTTCCCATATTTTTAGAAGCACCTGAGGAAGCAGAGGTAAGGGAGGGGGATGCATAGATGAAAAGATGAGTCCAAGGGAAAGAAAATGCATCTGTCTTCCAGGCTGGGGGTAGGTTGCTCTTGGAGCATAATGTTTTCAGTTGATCATTTTCCCTGGTGGCGAAGAGGTCCACCTGAGGAACTTCCTGTTTTTTTGGCTATGCTGAGAAATGTTTTCCAATGCAGATGCCATTCATGGGGGTCCATCTGGTTTCTGCCGAGATGACCCGCTAGAAGGTTTTGAGCACCTGGAAGGTACGTTGCGAAAACATGTAACATCAGAGAGTGAGCTCTCTCCCAAATCTGCATTGCTAGTTGAAAGAGAGGGTAGGAGTGAGTACCCCCCCCTGCTTGTTTATGCACCACATGACTGTGGTGTTTTCTGTTTTTACTAAACGTACCCCTGGTTTTCTTTTTTCACTAAATGCTATCAGGTCTTTTTGAACTGCCATAAGCTCCTTCAAGTTTATATGTTTCTCTCTATACTGATTTTCTCACTTTCCTTGGGTCTGGAAGTGTTTGAACTTGGCCCCCCAAGCTGTCTCTGAGGCATACGTGGTGAGGGTTTGCTCTTGGGCTGAGAACCTGAAAGGAAAGCCCTAGTTCTGAGCACAAGCTTGTGACCAAATTCTTCCTTGAGACAAGGGATCAGTTGTACCTTGGTTGAGAGGGGCTGTGCATGCTGGCAACACACATTTTTTTGAGGCACCACTGGGGTTACCTTATGTGCTGCCTGGCCGGGGGGACCATGACGATGAAAGATGCCATGTAGTGCAATGCTCTGAGGAACGCCCTGGTTGTAAGACATTGTCCCTGCATAATCTTTAGGAAGTACTGAGTCAGGAAAGATACCTTGTCTAGAGGTAGGAAGTTCTATTGAATGGAAGAGTCCAGAAGAGCCCCCAGGAAGACAATCCTGGTAGAGTACTCTGTGTTTGATTTGTGTTGATTTATGGTGAAGTCCAGGGAGGTCAAGGGATTCTGGGTGAACACCATATCTTAGTGGAGTTTTGAAAGACTTGTGGCCTGTATTAGACAATCATCCAGGTAGGGGTAGATTTGGACACCTCTGGTCATGCAAAAGCTGATCATATGGGCTAAGCACTTTGTGAAGATCCTGGGAGCAGTAGAGAAGCCAAAGGGCAGAGCAGAAAATTGATAGAGAGTGGTACCTGCTCTGGAGTGCAAAAAGCTTCTGTGTGATTCCTCTATGGGAATGTGCAAGTAGGCATCCATTAGCTCCAGGGTTACCAAAAAGGGGTTATAATGCTGATGAAGTGTTATTGTCTTTAGATAAAGTTAGTAAAGATATTATATGTAAGTCTAGTAATAGTTGTAATGAATATCAAGGTAGATTTAAGAAAAAATCAAATAATTTAAGAAAGATAGATGCAGTCATGACTTATGATTTGTTAGCAGAAAAAGTTAAACAAACTATCCAGTTTTATTGGACTTCCCTATTTAAATACAGGGATTCCGTGGACATTTTTGAAAAAAATCTGAATTTTTCATTTAAAGGGGTAAAAATATAAAGGATATGCTAGTTCATGCTAGATTTTCAAAACCCAATACATGTCTAAGTGATAATCCTAGCCTGGTGGGAAGACATCCCTGTGGCAGATGTATAACGTCATTATGTGAGTACAACATTTCAGTATATTAATGGATTGCATTTTCAACCTAATGCTATCTTTTCATGTAACACAGAAAGCATTGTATATGCACTTAAATGTCTGTGTGGGATGTTCTATATAGGTGCAAGTAAGAGGGTCTTTAAGACCAGGATACAGGAACATGTGAGGGATATTAAAAATGAAAAATCAGAAAGTCCACTTGCAATGCACTTTAAAAAACATCATAGTAGTAACCCACAAGGTTTGTTAGGTACAATTTTAGAACATATTCCTATTACTCAATATAATATTAATATAAAGAAAAAATGTTTGTATAAGGAAACTCTTTTTATGTAAAATACATTACCTTAGCCCCTGGTGTCATTAATGTAGAATGCAACTGGAGAGTTTTTTTAATTCTATAAGTGTTTTAATTGTATAATTGTTTGATTGATTGATTAATTTTATTGTATAAATATGTGTCACAATTTTTTTCTGTTTGTATTCTCCTTGGAAGGCTACTGCTGAGGTGCTAGAGGTTGGATTAAATTTTTATAGTGGTGGATCCTGGTCTTGTTGGTCATTTATTTTTATATTTCATTCTTTTTTTGTTTTATCTGTTGTGAGGTTATTCATGTCCAGTGATCTGTCACTTACAGTGCCTAAAATTCTTAGGCTGGATTCTATGGACTCTAGTCAGATTACCATAGAGCAATTCACCATGTCCCTGGGTGAAAGAACAGGTGGGCAATCAACCCAGGAAGAACAAAGTAATTTTTGCAAGAAATTCCTGCAAAAAGAACAACAAAGAAGACCTAATAATCCTTTTTCTTGTATTGGACAGTGAGCAGGCAGCTCTTTACCTGCTGAAACAAAAGATACATTTGATAAATTGGACAGACTTATGTCAAAAGAGCTAGCAGTACATTTAAACTTTCTTAGTCTGCAGATATATTTGGAATTAGACATTACACCTCCTAGCTTGAGAGCCTTTAAAAATCCTACAACCTCTTTTGATATGCAGGATGAAAATGATAAGAAATTTCAGGCTACGTGGGTAGCCACCGCCCACAGATGTTCAATTGAATGGATAAATATCTTGGTTGAAAGAGACAGATTAAAACAGGCAAAACTTCAAACTGATATTGCTTCTACCTGTGAATCCTTATCTAATGTACTTGGGGTTGAATGCATGGAACAGTGCTTGCACAACATACAAAATAAACTCATAGACTTTGAGAAAGAACTGCTCAATACAAAAAATACAAGCTGAACTGAGACATCAAAGACTATGGTAGTGGTTCCGCCTTTTCCCAGTTAACCAATAAGAAGCGACGAAAGAGAGACGTTCAGTTTGCTGATCAGGAAGAAGACCAGAGACATAATGGCCGCTTGAGTGTGGGCTCGGATGTCTCTATGGAGTGGGAGAGTGAATCTGGTGATTATCCTGGACTTCCAGCAGCCCAGGATTCACACTATCTGCAGCAGACATTTCGGAAAAATAAAAGACCTGAATTTATGGCTAGAGAGATGACCAGAAGTGGTAATATGGCCCCAGAACCAGGAAATAGGCAACAGTTTGATGGAAAACCACCTGCACAACAAAGGTACAAATGAGTTAGGTGGAACTGATTTAAAAATGACTTGTTTAGAGACTGTTATGGGTAATGATAACCGGCTAAATTGTGTTGATACATATGTAGTGAACTTGTCCGGATATACATTGAGTGAAGCTACAATTTCTGTCTCTTATTTGGATAAGAGGAAGCTTTTGTTCACCAGTGGGAGTGGGGAGCACTGAGCAGCCTATTTGTCCCTAGAGGAGTGGTTCCAGCCCAGCAACTTGTAGTTTATTGGCCATTTTGGGTCAATTCCTGGCTCTTTTCAACTCCCTGCTATAAAGCCCGTTTTTGCGTGCTTTTGCGCGATTTTGCGCGAAGTTGCTCATAGAGCAGCATTGGGCAGCACCGGTTAATCAAGTTTCAACTATTTCTGGCTCCGCAAAGTCTGCTCTTCAATTTTTCCCTTAGAACTGCTCTACTTGCAATCTAAACAGCCTATTCTCTATCTGAAAAGCCCAGCACTTGCTCCTAAAGCATTTTTATACAGGTAAAGCACTCTTAAACAAAAAGAAAGTACTTCATTCACCTAAATTCCCTTGAGTACCCATTTCCCTATAGGTCCTTTCTGACTTAGTTACACAGCAATCTTTTACACTATTCTAGCATGTCGAAGGGTCAGTTGCTGGCGTCCTCTCCTGTTCAGCTGGAGAATCTGGGAATCTTGAGGCAATGTTACAATTGCCTCATGTACACAGACAACCCTCTCCTCCTCCCAACAAATACAAATATATGTGAGAGATGCAACTATATAGCCAAACTGGAGGCTGAGCTCTCTCAACTCAGTACTGGCAAAACCAGTCAGGAGGAGAAGGTAACCACGCACACCACAAACCCAGTCTCACATAGACCTATCACAACTGCAAACCAAACACATAAACACACAAAAACATACTCGGAGGCTCTGATTAAAAATCTACCAAAACAACAGAGGCCTCCAAAGCAGACACCCAAGCGACCACTACCTCAAGACATAGCACATGCAACACATAGTTCACAAAGTCAGTGTGCTAAACAGTCACAGCCCTTAAGGCCAAACAACATTCCAGACACACTTGTAACAGGTGACTCCATAGTCAGACACACTGACGTCCCGTTCACCAGACTGAACAAGGAAAAGGTTACAGTAAGCTGCCTGTCGGGCGCTAGAATCCGCCACATAACACAAGCACTCAGGTCACTCCACAGCAAGTACAAATATGACTCAGTCATTGTCCATGCCGGTGTGAACGACCTGAGACATACCTCCCTGGACTACATGAAAAGAGACATAGAGGAGCTCTCTGATTATGTAGCCCAGGCCGGTATGACCCTGACCCTGAGCAGCATCTTACCCTCACCAAGAATGATGCCACAGTACAAAGACAAAATGATCAGTTTTAACAATTGGCTTAATTACTGGTTTCATTCTAAGGGAATCCAATGTCTGTCTGCTTGGGATGACATGCTTGACAAGCCACGCTGCTTCGCAAGGGATGGCTTGCACCTGTCACCCCTGGGCTTCCGGATATTGGCCAAGGCTCTTGCCACCCCCATAGTGCCTTTTTTAGGCAAGGCTCAAATGACAAACCTACCTCCCTAGAAAACACAAGTGGAAAAAACTAAGGGTAATGCTGCTCAATGCCAGAAGTGTAAACCTCAAGATGCACGCGCCCTCCTCAGTATGGAGAACATCGATGTCTGTGCAGTGACTGAAACCTGGTTCAAGGCTCCTGAGAGCACCCCAGCACTACCAGGTTTTACCTCATATCATGCTTTCCGGCCCCAAAACTTGGACCGAACCACAAAAGGAGGGGGAGTATCCATATTCATCAAAGATACCCACACCTCCAGGTTAGTGGCAATGCACGAAGCATCGGAGACCATCCAGGTGCAACTAACCATAGGCAAAACTGCCCTACAGTTTATAGCATGCTACAGACCACCCTCTCAAACTCAGGAACCCCACACAGCCTTCCTGATGACACTGGAGAGTATGAATGTCTCTCCAAATACCATCATATTGGGAGACTTCAACTACCCAAACATAGACTGGAAACACTACTCAAGCCCCAACACCCTAGCCCAAAGGTTCCTAGAATTCATAAACTGAAATGCGATTGAACAACTAGTCACCATTCCCACAAGAGGAAATAATATACTAGACCTGATCATCACAAACATGGGGACAAAATGCTCCACACCGGAAGTATACCCCTCATTGGTGAGATCAGACCATAAATTAATCTCACTGGAAATCCACATCCCGCCCCCACCCCCTGCACAAAAGACCACAGTGAAGAACTTCTCAAAAGCCAATTTCACACTTCTTAAAACTGAAGTGGTCTCCTTCAAGGCCCCTGGGCCAGTGGAAACCACAACCCACACTGCTGAATCCTTTATAAATGCCTTCTACGGGCACCTTCAAGAATGCATGGATCATGCAATCCCAAATAAAACCAAGACCCATTCCTCCAAAGGCAGGCTCTCGGTCTGGTGGACCCCAGCCATTAACAAACTTTACAACAGGAGGAGGAAGCTACTACATGACAGAGCAAAATCCCTAAAAGGGAAGGCATCTCTGATCAGTACTAGCAAAAAACTACGATCACTCATAAAGTCATCCAAAGCCAACTTTGAGAGAAAAATCGCAAAAGACACAAAAGACAATCACAAGGCCTTCTTTAGCTATGTTAGAAACCTGGGTGGAAACTCCCAGATATGTTCAGAGTTAGTCCAAAATGACACAAAATGCACTGAACCCACAGACATTGCTAACATCTTGGCAGACAGGTTCAGTGCAAATTTCTCCTCCCCCTCCCCCCAAAAGGAGAATTATCTATCCCAGCAAAGTGTAGCCTTCCCTAACATCTCAGATGCCCAGGTGAGAGCCGCCCTCTCTAAAGCTAAAAACACAGCATCAATGGGACCGGACGGTATCCTGGGCTGTGTGCTACATGAACTCCAAGAGGAACTAAACCCACACACAAGGCTGCTGTTTAATCTTAGCCTTACTACAGGATATGTACCCAAAGAGTGGCGTACGGCAACAGTGGTCCCACTCCACAAAGGCGGTGCTTCTACGGACCCTGGAAATTACCGTCCCATAAGCTTGACGAGCCTGGTCTGCAAAGCTATGGAGAGGATCATTATGGAACTCATAAACAAAGACATTGGGGACCTACAGACATTGGATCCTACCTAATTTGGCTTTGTCAAGGGCAGATCCTGCCTTTTGAACTTGGTCGACTTTTTTGAAACAGTCACTAAGGCCATTGATGAGGGTAAGGCAGTTCACACAGCCTACCTTGACATTGCAAAAGCCTTCGACACAATACCCCACTCGGGCATCATAGACAAACTCACCAGCTTAAATGTAAACCCATATGTCACAAGATGGGTTGCAAACTGGCTCAAGGACAGAACCCACAGGGTCAGAGTTGCTGGAGCCATGTCAGACTCTAAGCCGGTCACAAGCAGTGTCCCACAGGTCTCAGTCCTGGGACCCCTCTTGTTCGGCATTTATTTTTCCGAGGTGCAGGCAAACATAGGAGGATTGTGGCTGACAAAGTTCGCAGATGACTGCAAACTGGGCGCTATAATTGATACTCCAGCGGACACAAGCATCCTTCAGAGAGGCCTCATAGAAATGGATAATTGGTGCCAGAGCCATGGCCTTAAGCTGAACGCCAAGAAATGTATAGTCATACCCTTTGGGAAAAACAAGGTACTCACAAACTACCACATAGGTAGTAATCCATTAAGTACGGAAGAGGTAATCAGGGACCTAGGGACCCAAGTTGACAGTAACCTCTCATTTGACACTCACATTGCCAAAGTGGTTAGAAAGACCTTCTATATTGCCCACCTTATCATGAAGGGATTCACATCTAGATCAAGAGAGGTCATTGTGCCCCTGTACTCTTCTCTCATCAGGCCCATGATTAAGTACAATGCCCCATTTGGGATGTATCTTACCCGACACCTGCAGCAGTTGGAAAGACCCCAAAAGTTCCTCACCAAGAGGATAAAGGGTCTCAAACATATGTCATATGCTGCCCAGCTGAAGAAACTCCAGCTCTATTCAGTCACATACCGCCTACTCAGAGGTGATCTATGCCTGACGTACAAGGCCATGTCCAATCCGGAATTAATGGACATGCTCCACCTCAGAAAATCCAAATCCATCAGAGCCACGAGAGCAAGAGATTTGAACCTCAACACAGAAATAAATAGGGCGTGCTGGAGGAACAGTTTCATAACCCAGAGGCTCCCTACACTCTGGAACAGAATCCCAGTCCATGTTAGGCAAAACCCCTCACTAACTTTCTTCAAGAGAAATCTTGATGAGTGGATGGAAGATCGTAGGTTTACGCCGGGGGTCATCTCTGTGTCACTACTAGACAGAGGCACAGTAAACTAAACCCTAAATGGGTGTAGTATTCTCATCCTAAGGGGTGGTGAAAGCCACACACACTCTGGCTAGGCTTATAAATGCCCTAGGGCAGATAGCCTAGTACGAACCTATGGACCTATGAACCTATGAATCATGGTTTAAAATTCATTCCTACTGTCATGCCTAGACTGCATATTATTAATAAAGATATGTATTGTTTAATATGGAAATTGCATATAGCATGCTTTTTTAGGGATAAACAAAATGTTAACAATTTAATTAATGATTTAGATAGTAACGTGTCTTTTTCTACTGATTCAGAAGACAGTTTTCATTCCTGTGTCTCTAATATTGAAAATCTTGAAGCTTTTAATGCTTATTGTAGGTTAGATACATAAACAGTTGTAGTTAAAAGTCAATTCATACCACCATTTACACATGAAGGTATACAGAATGTTGCAGCTATGGTTGACTTTGCAATAGAATCCTTATATTCTGATTTTGACAATAAAAAACAGTGTATTCAATATAACTTAACAAAATTAGAGTGGAATGCATTACAGCAACTTAGTAAAAATGAAGAGCTGGTTATAAAACCAGTAGATAAAGGGAATAAGGTTGTATTAATGCATTTCTCACAATATGTTCAGATGTGCCTTGAGCATTTAAATTGATGGTGAGACTTATAGAAAATGTATGTTAAAGAATATGAAGGAGCTATTCAAAAATTTAGAAATTTATTACAGAAGGGATAATGTTTAGGATATTTTACAATGGATGATATAGATAAAAAATGTAATACTGGTAATTGTGAAATTGTCAAATTTTACTGTTTTCCCAAGATACATAGGGACATTCAACATCCCAATAGGGTGTCCTATTGTGTCTGCGTGCAAATATTTTCTTAATAATATGGGTATATCGTTACATAGTTTTCTCCTACCATATGTTACTAAACAAAGTTTTTTTATTCGAGATAGTGCTGACTTTTTAGATCAGGTATTGCCCCTTAAATGGATTAAAGATATGTATTGGTTGACAGCCGACGTGAAAAGTTTATATACAAGCATTAATCATCAGTATGGGTTAGAAGCATTGTATAAAGCTTTGGCAGAGAGTCCCCTTGCATACTATATAATGGAATTGATATAATTTTGTTTTTAAAATAAGTATTTTGAGTTTGATAGTCAAATATTTCACCAATTGAAAGGCACAGCCATGGGGCAGCTTTTGCCCCTATGTATGCCAATATTATGATGGGATTTTTTGAGATGGAATTTCTTTATCAGAAAGAATTTTTCAAGAAGCATGTGGTGAAGTATTGTAGCTATATTGACAATTTAATTTTTATATGTAATGGAGGTAAACAAGAAGTCAGAGATTTTTTGAATGGCCTTCAAGAGAATAGATTTCTATTGAAATTTGATGGCTTTCATTTGGGTAATAAAGTCAATTTTCTGGATATCTTTCTTGAAGGAGGTAAGAATGGTAAGATTATTACCAAGGTAAAGCATAAATTTGAGGATGGCTTGCATTTTTTAGATGCAACTAGTTGTCACTCTCCACATCTTTTAAAATCTCTATCCTATGGTGAGTTGACTAGAGTAAGGAGGTTATGCACCAATACTAATGAAATAAATAATGAATTACAGAAAACATCACAACTGTTCATTAAAAGGTGTTATAATGCTGATGAAGTCTTATTGTCTAGATAAAGTTAGTAAAGATAAGATTTCTAAGTATAGTAATAGTTGTAATGAATATCAAGGTAGATTTCTGAAAAAATCAAATAATTTAAGAAAAATATATACAGTCATGACTGACGATTTGTTATCAGAAAAAGTTAAACAAACCATCCAATTTTATTGGACTTCCCTGTTTAAATACAGGGATTTGGTGGACAGTTTTGATAAAAATCTGAATTTTTCATTTAAAGGGGTAAAAATATAAAGGATATGCTAGTTCATGCTAGATTTTCAAAACCCAATACATGTCTAAGTGATAATCCTAGCCTGGTGGGAACACATCCCTGTAGCAGATGTATAACATGTCAGTATGTGAGTAGAACATTTCAGTATATTAATGGATTGCATTTTCAACCTAATGCTATCTTTTCATGTAACACAGAAAGCATTGTATATGCACTTAAATGTCTGTGTGGGATGTTCTATATAGGTGCAAGTAAGAGGGCCTTTAAGACCAGGATACAGGAACATGTGAGGGATATTAAAAATGAAAAATCAGAAAGTCCACTTGCAATGCACTTTAAAAAAACATCATAGTAGTAATCCACAAGGTTTATTAGGTACAATTTTAGAACATATTCCTATTACTCAATATAATATTAATATAAAGAAAAAACGTTTGTATAAGGAAACTCTTTTATATTAAAATACATTACCTTAGCCCCTGGTGTCAATGTAGAATGCAACTGGACAGTTTTTATTTAAATTCTTTAAGTGTTTTAATTGTATAATTGTTTGATTGATTCATTAATTTTATTGTATAAATATGTGTTGCAATTTTTTCTGTTTGTATTCTCCTTGGAAGGCTATTGCCGAGGCGTTAGAGATTGGATTAAATTTTTACAGTGGTGGATCCTGGTCTTGTTGGTCGTTTATTTTTATATTTCATTCTTTTTTTTTGTATTATCTGTTGTGAGGTTACCATAAAGGCTTGTAGACTGTCATAGGTAACAGCTTTCTGAAGTGTTAAAATTTTGAATTTTGGAACCAATAGGAAATGATTGAGGGCAAACAGGTCTAGAATGAGACACCAAGAGCTTTCCTTTTTGGGAACCAGGAACAGCGTGGAGTAGAAACCCTTTCCTTTTTGGTGTTCTGGAATTGGATCCATTGAACCCTGCGAGCACAAATCCTGAATTTGGCTAATGGGGAATGTCTGGATAGCCTGAGGGCTTTAGTGGTTCTTTGAAACTGACCCTGTAACCATTTGAAATAATGCTTAGAATCCACCTGTCTGAAGTGATGGAAAACCAGTTTTCCTTGAAAAGAGATAATCTTCATCCAAGTCTTGTGGGGGGGACAGGGAGGCTGGGATTGATGAGTCATTGTTGCTCTCTGCCAGGGTCCTGTGGCCTAGAACTCCCTTGTCTGGAAGTGTCTGAAGTCCACTGCCTGGGTATATGTTGTTGTTATTGTTGTCGCCTTTGTATCCTTTCCTTACTTGGCTTTCTCTGCATCATTTCAGATTGTGAATGAAAGGACCAGTGTTTAGAGGGATAGATCCTACTGAATCTAAGAGGCTAAATGTGAAAAAAGTCTTTAACAGTTTGCATGGATTTAGCTTTGTCTTCCATCTTTTTAAGTATTGCCTCAGCTTTGGGCCAAAGAGGAAATCCTTGTCCAGGGGGACATCCAAAAGATTTAACTTGATATGTGAGGGATTGTTCCCTTAGCCATGCATGTCTTGTAATAACAGAACCAGTAGCTGCAGCCTGGCTGGAAGCTTCCATAGCATCATAGCCACAGTGTAAGGAATGCCTAGCAACTTGAGAGCTAGAGTGACATAGGTCCAGTAATCCTTTGGAAAGATTCTTGTTGTCATTGGTTTTAAGTTTTTAGTTCAACTGATCCAGAATGGTCTGTTGGTATTTTATCATGTGGAACTGACAATTAAGAGTCTACAACGCTAAGGTGGCAGAGGTGTAAACTTCTTTGCCAAATCTATCAAGAGCCCTACACTCTAGGTTAGAGGGTTTTGGAGGAACTAGCTCCTTTGGGTCTTGAGATCATAACCTTTAGGTTAGCAGATGTTTATGTGAGTCCAGTGTCCTATAAAACCTGTCTGGTTTTTGAGGGGCTAGAGGAAGAGAATCTGGATTCAAAGAGGAATCCAAGAAAACATCCTCTGCAACCTCTAAAACTGGATGGATGACAAGAGGCTTGTGCTCGGGCAGGTCAAGGAATTCCCTTATCCTCTTTTTGGATTGCAGCTAATCCTGGGCTTCCCACTGGAAAAGCTCCATAATGACATGACGAGCTTCCCCAAAGGAAATGTCCTCAGGGGGAGAAGAAGCCATGTTTTCTTCAGAATCTGACTCCTCAAAGGAAGTCAGGAAAGGTCCATCATCAAAAACAGACTCCACCTGATCAGAATCTTGATTCAATAGGATCAGAAAAGACTTCTGGAGTAGGGTCCCTTTTCCATTTCCCTGGGGAAGACTCAATAAGAGTCTGCCTGGATCTGACCAGGGAAATTAAATCTTTAGCTAGGCTAACCAAATCCTGCTGATAAACCTGTGTGTGGGAGCTGGTAGGCTTGGGCATAGGTCCAGAAGAAGTTCCCTTCTTTGTGTAGCTGTCACTTTGGGCATAGGTACATCTGTAATTCTGACACCAATCTGTCGAGAGGAATGTGCAGCTGGCATTGGCTGACACTGCAAAGGAGCGTCCCTGGTTGAAGAGTGTTCATTGGATGCTGAAGCCTGTAGAGTGGTCCTGAACCTGACCAATGAACCAAGTCCTAAGGCTTGTGTGGAAGTTGAGGGACCCAGTGGCCTACTGGACTCCGAATGGGTCTCGATAGAGGCCTGTGCCACCATGTCATTTGTGGAAGGGGACTGTGAAAGTGTTTCACCTTCTTCAGAGATCATGAGCCTTGGAGGACAGGCTGACAGATAGTGATTATCATCTGAGGCCCTAAGCCTGGGTCATTTTTCTTTATTCCTTTTGCCCTTAGGGGTCTCAGCCTTGGATTGACTGGCAGACACCATCAGACACTGAGAACCTGATGCAACACTAAGGTGCCTAGCTAAGATCTCAGCCCTACACCTAATAGTCCTAGTGTTTAAATGAGCACAGAAATGGCAGTTAGGTACATCATGATGTAGACCTAAACAGGTGACACAAAAAAGAATGGAAGTCTCGCTGTGGAATCTGTATACCACAATGGAGGCAATTATTGACCTTCTCTGATATGAGTCAAAAAAAGTAAAAATGGTTCCCCAATTGGGTACTTAGATTTCAGATGACTTCTCTCTGGTGCAGATTGATCGACATAGTGAAGCACTGCTTTGGGCTCCAATAGCAAGAAAAGACTGAAATCATGAGTTGGCTGGCTCCCTATATACCCGAGCGTACTGACATCAATCAGGGTGTCCAGCAGCTCTTGGAGGAGGGGGATTTTTTATCTGGTAGTCAGGCTGCCCAAGGGCTTTCATGCTAAGAAATCCCTCAAGTCAGGACTGCAACAGTGAAACATGAAGAACATCAGTGGAGAAGTCTCAATTCTCCCATTATAGAGTAAAGAAAATAACCTGTATAAGACTTGGGTCAGATCTTGATGAATCACTACATCTACCTCCACTGTATGCTGCTACCACATAATAAAACACCTTTAACAAACTCAGAGTGAGTAAAGCCTTTTATTCTGAAAGGTACAAGATCTGGCACATAAAGAAGAAACTGAGATATTTGGTACCTGCTCAGCACAGCTCCAGGCAATTAATGATAAAGATATTTATTCCAATTCTTACAAATAGAAATACATCCTCTTCTTGCTACTGTTACGAATAGTTTTATGATGCTGAATTGATTATAAATAAGTGGTAAATGTTTAAAAAATGGCAACATTCTCAGTAAGATTGTTGTTCTTATCCTTAATTTGCATACTGGTATTACAGTGGTGTCAGAAATAGACAGAGGGTGGCTGTACATCTCCCTTCATGCATATGAAGGAATTCATATTGCATTTTGCAGTTGTGTTACATGTGCCTTTTTTTTAATTCTAAGATTATAAGCTATGAAACCCATATGCAATTTGTATGACAGAGTATGTTTTCTCAGTTGAAAAGACAAAGGGTCAACCAAAAATGTATCCATTATAAAAACAACGAAACATATAAAGATTGTGCTATGCGCACACTGTTTAGAGAATTTCAGACAACATATTTTAAAAGTTTAGGTTCATGAAATGTTGCAGACAAATGCTGAGGGAGGGTTGTGATTGTGATTGTGATAAATAACTATTTACTTCTGAGACTAAAGGAGTGTGTTAGCTAGAGGGGTCATACACATGTTCTGAGATTAATAAAAAAAATATGCTTTCATGCCAATATAAAAAAGTATAAAATAAACTGTGGCTCTAGATGGAAATTAAACATTGACTATGGACTGAACACCAAACTGGCAGTCTACCAGCTCTGACATAACGTCTCTGACACTATCATACTGACACATAATCAATAGCAAGCTCTATGATCTTACTCTACTGTGAATCTTACAGCATTTTCTGAATATATTCTCTAAAATGTCCACTGTGACTGTAGTACTTCTTCTTGCAGCATCTCTGTATAGGGAGTCTGCCCAACAGCACCAATCTGAAATGAATAACTGTGATAAAAACTATATCTGCATTGTATACATCATCTGAAGGCTGCAAAGCTACAGTTTCTATCCATTAGCAACATGAGCTCCAAACACATCAACATGACCCTATACTCTGTAATATATGATGACTAGAAAACAATTTGGTTCTTTACTAAAACTTTATTGGATAAGCTCAGCTAAATGTATCTACTTCTGTAGCTAATACAAAATATTTATGTATCTGAAGTGCATCGTCCTTTGAAATTTCACAAACAAATAAGTACATGCAATGTTTGGACATTTATTTATCCTTTGTTGACCAAGTTATTTGGACTAGGCTAGTAGCCTCTTTTCAGGGAATACTTCAGGTGGCATTTATATTACTAGGAGAAATTTAGACACTGCATCAGGGAAATTCCCTTACTCTTTTTAATAGGTGCTGTGGGATCTTCTACACCAACTTTAGCTACCACTAACTCAAGCAGATGGGACCTCCGTTTAATGTCTTCTCTAAAATATGACACACACAGGAGTGGAACACCCTCATTATGCTTGGCTGAAATATCAGGAATCCATCTTCCTGGTGTGGGAATAGAACACTCAGCCTTCTGCACCAAAAGTGAGTGTGCTACCTGTTATGCCACTGATATGGAAACAGATATGTGCAAAAAAGTATATCTGGGTGGTAGGCAGATTATTTCTGAAACAAGTCTTTAATTTTTTAAATGATAGATATGCTTGATCTTTTTTTTTTTTTTAAGGTTTTTCAGAGTTTTGACGTTTCATTTAGGTGTGTGTGTGTGTGTGTGTGTGTGTGTGTGTGTGTGTGTGTGTGTGTGTGTGTGTGTATGCGTGTGTGTGCGTGTGTGTGTGCACATGTGTTTTATTATGTTAGAAAATGAAAAGCCACCTTACCATCCTTAGTAATCAGCCTGGGAGACTGCTCATTATGGGATGGTGTGTTGTAGGTTAATGAAGAACTACCTGGAAGAGAAACAGAGAGTATGAACAGATTATGAACAGCTAAACCTCTATAAAATCAGAGTACTGAAAGAGGAAAAACAAGTAAAGTATCAGTGCTTACAGTACCAAAACCTGCATTTTGTGCACAATAAATCATTTTGGATTACTATGGATTGTTGTACTATAACAGACTGTACTTATTTGTTGACCTTATGGTTCCAATGGATATATCAGTGATGCAACATTTCATGGAAAATTAATGCACTACAAGCACAGACAATGCACAGAAGCAGGCAGCAAAAAATATGACAGAAAAAGGGGAATAAACGTGGAGGAGTGCTTAAAATGTGAAAAATCTAAATTAGTCACAATGCATTGTGCAAAGACAATGATATAGTGAAATGATAAGCCTTGTGACTGAGTGATAACTACAGCTTAAAGTGTCCAGATGAATCATGAAGATAACAACATTTGTCTTATTCTCCTGCAGCAGATGACTGGAAAAGTACCACATTCTCCCCTCTCTGTGAAGTTGTACACAGCATGACTTTCACATACAGGTCAGCACCACTCATATGAAGGCTCATTCAATCCATCAAATGAGTGATTAAAGGTGAAACCTCAGTCAACAGAGAGCAGTAAGCAGAGATATTATTAAAGTGAGCACCATGCAAGATCTAATATTAAGATGAATACCCGCACCCCATGTTTTCATTCTTTTTTTTTTTTTTGAAAATCATTGGTCCTTGTGATTCATTTTTAAAGAATGTTCTTCATCACATAGTTTCTCACATGGTGAGCCAAGACTCAATAGGAGGCTTAGACCTGTTTCAGATGAGGCCCAACCAACTCTAACAATCCCTTTTATTTACTACTTTAACTGATTGATATTCTTTTATGTGGAAGTAGACTAAATGCAGCATAACAATCAATGCATACATGCATACGTTTGATAGCAAATTCATAGTAAAAGAAGAATATACTAAGTCAAATGTTCATTAATTCAAACTTCTTTGCATTTGTGGTAGCCTAGTTCTATACCATTTTGTACAGGGAGGCCCCGATAACTTTTCAGATCTGTAGGCAAGGTGACCAATGGTCCCAGTTTTTCCAGGACAGTCCCAGTTTGGAAGTCTCTGTCCCAGAATCCCAAACAGTGTCTTTGGGACACAGAAATGTCCCAGTTTAGACCGCTCAGTCTGAATGGTGATTTGGCTTCACAGGGTGGCAAGTTCTCCTGCTTTCCCATCCTAAGCAGCTCTGGGGACTTTCTGATTTTTTTTGGGGATGCCATTGGATATGGGGTAAGGTCGGATGCCTTTGTCCTGGCAGGAGCCTTCCAAGCCCTGTCACCATCAGTCAGTCACTCCCTAAAGGACTTCTGTCGTGGGGGGGTTCTGTTTGACCCCACTAACCCAGGCAGGAGCTCACGAGGCCCTACACCCATCTGCCTGGCGCTCTAGTACTGACTTCTGTCAGGGCCAAACCCTATAGTCCTCCCCTTCGACCTGGCCAAGACACCTTCCCTGGCTGTGGCCCCCATGTCAGGGGACTCTACCACCTGCATGCATCTTGCAGGATGCCAAATTGTGCCGGATCGGTTATGCCCTCAGACCCTCTCAGCGGAGCTTCCCTCTAGTCCTGTCTGCTCCTCCGGAACTCCCCTCAGCTGCTGAGGGGCAGATCCACTCTCATGAAGGCTTCAGAGTCCCCCTGCTTTCCCATCCAGAACAGTTCTGGAGACTTTTGAGATTTTTCAAGGATGCTGTTGGTTATGGGGTGGAGTTGGATGCCTTCACCCCAGCAGGAGCTCTGCAGGCCCCTCTGCCATCCACCCTGGTGCTTTCTCAAGGACTTCTATCATGGGGAACTCTGCCCAATCCCACTCACCCAGGCAGGAGCTCTCCTGGCCCCACCACTGTCCGCCAGTTGTTCCCTTAAGGACTTCCATCATGGGCGGGCTGTGCCTGACCCTGGTCACACCCAGGTAAGAGCTCTCTAGGCCCCACTACTGTCCACTCTAGCACTCCCTTAAGGACTTCTGTTGTGTGGAGCTCTGCTTGACCCCTCGCACCCAGGCAGGAGCGGGACCAGCCATGCCACTATCTGCCTCTCTCCCCCTTCCAGACTTCTGTCCCAGATGGAGCATGGTCCATACCCCCTCACCCAGGTGAGAGCTGTCCTGTACTGTCTCTTTCCATCTCTCTCTCTCTCCCTTCCAAAATTCCATCGGGACTGACCCCCTCTGGGGTTCCACTTCTGCCCAGGAGAGAGAGCTCTTTTCCTGGGTTACATATCTCCTAACTGCTGCCAAATCATACAGTGTCATGCGTGTTCTTGGAGCCACTCAGGGGATCTTCCCAGCCTCATGGAACTCTGCTGGGCCACGAAGACTCAGGCAGCCCCTCAGCCAGACTTCTGTGACACTGGTTCTCCACTTTTCCTTGCACCTAGGGCTTTCAAACTCACAGGAAGATGGTCCTGGGTTCCCCCATCTCTGCACTTTTTGCAGCACACCTCAGTCTCTCACCCCAACGGTGCCAGGCACTGACGAATGTGCATTGCTTCAAGCCTCCTGACATGTGGCCTCTTGCCTCCTGGGTAGTTCTGCTATTCACAGAGTGATATCCCACAGTGCCTGGTGAAGGACAGGAGGCCAACCTGCCTGCCCTAGTGCGAGATGACATGGCTGACCTATCTCCACTCCAATGGGGGCTTGGATAATGGGATTGCAGACCTGGCTTCCCAGGGTGGCCCTCAAGTGCCCCAGTTTAGGTCCTGTAGCAAAATTGTCACCTTGTCTGTAGGTGATGTTCTGTAACACTTTTTTGGCTGGGCAGAGACTCTCAATGATAAACCCTGAAAACAGAAGCTGTAAATTTACTAAAGAAAAAATCATATTACCAGTTTTACCTTCTGTAAATGAAAGCATAATGATTTAATTCTCTTAAGCACTGTCCAGATAGTACATGTTTCACTTCAATAACCAAAACAGTGTAATTTATTTGTGCTTTTCTGATAATGTTTATTAATTTCTTTTTCTAAGTTTAGCAAACCTGATTCAAGTGTTTATAAGAGTTATTGGCATGACATCCAAGTCAATCAACTGAAACTGTTATGTTTAGCTCTAGGCTCAATGGTTACCTTCTTACATCACAAATCCCAACATGTGCAGCACTTTACATCAGAAGTGCTGGCAATACTGGAAGGCTGAACTCTTGATTGCTGAAGCAATTATGACCTCAGAAAAATAGTTCCTGAAGGTTAAACACAAATGGATCTATAGTTGTGATGTGTAACATTCTAATATGAACACTATAAAACTAACCTGAAACAGCATTCACATAAATGGAAAAGTGTTTTTTTTTTTTTTTACTGAGGGGAGACAAAGCACCCATTCCCCCAAAATTAATATATTCAGCTCCAAGGTTAAAGTGCCTTGGGGGCAGAATATTTCCCCTATAGCACGAACTGTTACCATTCAATTTTGATGTATTAATGGAACCGGTGATGTTCATATTGATCACTGCTGCAGTAGCCTTGGCTATAGTTAGCCAGTTTCCAAAGCTTCAGGGCACCTTCCACACTCCCAAACTGTTAAGCAGCCCGAACTAAGCTCACTAAGACAAGTTTGGGCATGAAGCCCTTCAGAGCTTTACAGTTGTTGAAGAGGCATTTGAGGATTAGTTTTCAGCTTGTGCTTTCATTAGCAGGGTAGACAGGATCTCTTTGGAGTAAAAAAAAAATTCTTCCATTTTCTTATTTTTTAATTATGGTTTATCACATTCCTCCTCAGAAAAGTTATGTTTAAGCTAGGAGTGTTGGGTTTTAATGGACTGTCTTGAGACTATAACATACTTTTAAACAGGGCACTTGTTTCTGTCAGTTTGAAAGTAGTGTTATCTAACTGATAAATTATTTTCTGTGGAGAAATTGTGTTTATTTTAACATTGTGAGGTTGCCGTAGTGTTTGAAAGTGCTTTTTACTGTGTTTTTCTGTAAAAAAGTAACCTTTGTGGACTGCTAGTTTTACTGGCATTATTGCTTGTTTTCCCCAGGATAGAGGCATCATTTTCAGCTTGACCATGGAACAGATTGTCACTCCCACACTCAGTCCTTCTTCCAGCCACAAAATGAAAAAGATAAGCAAACACCCTTTGCCACTACAGCAGGCAAGCAATTTGCCTCAGCCACAGGTGGGAGACTGTTGTGTGGCAGTTTGCCGTACCTCAGGCCACTTATCTTTAAACCCGGATACTTGTAGTGTAGCACCTACAGCCACTATGGAACAGGGGATAGCCACATTCTCTGTGGCTTTTGGGTCCCCTTAGTGGGCAAGGGAGAACCACTCTTGTTGGTCCTGGGACAGGGAACAAGGAAGGTTTCCCTGTTGTGTCAGAATGCTGTGCCCATCCCTGGGGAAGCAGTGGCTGCCATTAGTAACAAGGTTGGCCCCATTTTTCCTGTCAAAAAGAAACAGGAAACCAAGCATGTACTGTACCTACTGCTCCTCAATATCCATTGGATAGAAGTAATTTTGCTGGGATTGGCTCAGGGTTTGATTCAGGCAGTTGATCTTTCTTGTAGAGTAGCTTCTAGTAAAAGAAAGAGGGATGCCTCCTTTCTTGGACAGATTCAAGATTCTGAATCAGAACAGGAATATGCAGGGATGGATTCAAGGTTTTGTCCTCAGATTTCTGATGCAGACTCAGAGGAAAGCAAATGTTTGGATTCTCCCTGGGGGGAGGGGTCTCTCTGAGACTATTGCTAGAATGGCCCAATATTTTGGTGGGAGAACACAGAGATTTCTCAGTCCCTCAAAAATACTATGAGTTGTTACAGAAGGATTTTCCAGACCTTACACCCATTCCTCTTGTCTGCTTTAGAGGATGTGTGTCTTACTGCCTGCATTTTTAATGATAGTCAGCCAATTGTCCCTAAAAAGGCAGGCAGGATGTATAACGTTTCTCAGCATTTTAGATTATTACACACTATTCCCAAAACTGACCCAACAGCTATATCCTTAGTTAACTCCTGTGCTGCTAAACACTTACTTAATTCCACTCCTACTCTTTCTAATAAGGATGGGGAAATTTTTGAAAGGTATGGAAAAAATGTGTATACGTCTGTTATTCTGATATGTTGTGAAAGTATGAGGAATGTGCTATGTATAGTTTTTTCTTGTGAAGAAAAATCTGCTTTAAATAACTTAGTTTCTTCTACTGCACAGGTCACTACTCATTGTTTGCTGTATGTATGACTGTTGATACTTCTTCAAGGGCTATGGACCCTGGTACTATTTTAAGGAGGTTATGCTTGGCTGCTTTCTCAGAACCTTCAAGATGATATTAAAAATTAGATTTTAAATTCTCCCTTGGATAGAGATTTAGTGTCTGGCCCCTCTGCTGCAGAGATGTTCAAAAAGTGTGATGAAAGGGGCAAGCTGATCTATTTTTTTTTCAGTTCTCCTTTTCCAAATTGTTCAAGGGATTTTCTTTCTCCTCCCAGTTTCCGCAAAGAACAGAATAAATAGTCTCAACAGAATTCAGGCAAACAGACTTTTAAGAAGAAGTGGCAAGGAGTTTCCAAAAATAAGTCTCAAACCTCACAAAACCAAGGACAGTGCAACAAGTCTGAATGACTATTCAAGAGACCCTGTGACCCAACCCTGGCCCTCCTTCTCTTCCAAAAAGTCTGAATCTCCATTTTTCTCTTTGGCAATAGAGTGTTTAAGACCAATTGGTTCTGAAAAGTATTCATCAAGGTTACAGAGAGCAATGGGAGGAAATTCCTCCTTTCCAGGGGGCAATTCCTCATCCTGCAGACCAGACTATTTTGTTTATACCTGTTCTTCATCACATACTGTCCCAAGGAGTGACAGAATCAATTCCTCCTTCCCAAGTGGGGAAGGGTTTATTTTCAAGGATGTTTCTAGTTCTGAAGAAGAAAAAATGCTCGGAGACTAGTTCTGGATCTTTCTTTCTTAAACCTGTTTGTGATAGTGCCCAAATTCAAAATGTTGCCTTTTCTTCTTCTTCTACTTCTTTCAAGTTTTCTGGTAATAACTAGACTTAATAGACTTATCATCACATTCCTATTCATCAAGACTTCAGGTGTTTAAGGTTTTGTGTGTCTGGATCACATTATAAGTTCTTTGCCTTTCCCTTTGAACTATCCAGCGCACCAAGAATGATCAAAATGTGTATAGATCCAGTTACAGCTCATTGCAGGCTATAGGATATCCACACTTTTCCATATTTACATGACTTATTTTTGCAGAGAGTTTTTCAAAATGTCAGGAATCTCTATCTTGGGCAAGAGATCTCTTGCACAGGCTGGGATTCAAAGAGAACATTAAAATTTGTTTTGACTCCCTCACACAGGGTTGTGTTAATGAAATGTCAGCTAGCCACCTCAGTCCAAAGAGCTTTTCTTCCACAGGAAAACTAGATATTTATTTAGATCTGTTTTTAAGATTTTCCACTTAGACTTCAGTCACTCTGAGGAAATACCTCAGGATATTTGGTCTCATGGCATCTATGATTCTCATGATACCCCTGGCAAGACTCCACATGAGAAAGATACAGTGGTTTCTGAAATCTCGTTGGTCCCAAAATAAACACCTTTTATCTT
Source organism: Protopterus annectens (assembly GCF_019279795.1). NCBI lineage: Eukaryota > Metazoa > Chordata > Ceratodontiformes > Protopteridae > Protopterus > Protopterus annectens. The sequence goes on along the minus strand of NC_056741.1, from coordinate 1,532,887,225 downwards.
TCCAAATCCCAGTACTGGGGTTTGTCAGAAGAAAATTCATTTGGTGGATACAGCATATATCTTTAAATAAAGGTCTCCTCTTCTTCCTCCCTTCACCAAAGCAGGCAGTCACCACAAATGCTTCAGACTTTGTTGAACAGTTTCAGGAGATATAAAAGTGCAAGGAGTGTGAGGCACCAAGGACAGATGTAAGCATATAAATATCAAGGAGATGCTTGCCATGATCAAGGCACTCAATTCTTTGAATCATCATTTGTCCTCAGACCTCTTCAAGTGGTTACAGATAATATTACAGAGATATGGTACATCAACAGCAAGGGAGAACCTTTTGCAGACTAGCCATTTTATCCTGGGATATAGCTTCACAGCACAATCTCACTTTACAGGTATCCTACATTCTGTCAGAGCAAAACTGTGTGGCAGATAAACTAACCAGCAACAGGGCAGACTAGATCCAGGGGTCTTCCAAAATTTGATCCATCTGTGGGAAGTTTCTCAAGTAGACCTCTTTGCCTCTTCTCTGAACAATCAACTGGCAAAATTCTGTTCCTGGACTCCATGCAAGAAGATCTGGAACACAGATGTATTTTCTTTTTTTGGGACAGGAATGTTCCTCTATGCTTTTCCACCCTTTCCATTAATATCTCAAGTACTTACAAAGATTCAGTAGGAATCTCCCAAGATCATTGTGGGGACTCCCTTCTGGCCCGTGTAACCATTGTTCTCCCTTCTTTTGGAAATGGCCAGGGGTAATTACCACAAGCTTTCTCACAAAATAGTTCTTCACACAAGAACAAAGATGTTTAATGATCCCTGCTGCAGTAGCCACTCCCTCCCTTCCTCCCTCCATCCCCCTTTGTGTTGGTGCGTTTTGTATGGCAGGGTGTGGACATTTATTTGTTTATTATTTGTTTGTTTGTTTGTTATTCATAGCCTTGCCCTTTCAGGTCTCAGCCCCTCTCCATGCTGGCAGGAAAGCTCTGAAGGGCTTTGCATCCAAACTTTTCTTTTAGTCAGCTCAGCTTGAACTGGTTGACAGTTTGGTTGTGTGGAAAGTGCTCTGAAGGTTTTGGATGGCTGTTATATGTTTAGAAGGATATAACCCATATAGCTAAGGGTACAGCAGCAGTGATCATTTGGATAGCTACTGCTAAGGTAAGTTCAACTTAGATTACTGTACTTTCTTCACTTCACTGTTCTACTCACAACAACACTATGTGTTTGTGTCTAGCCTAAGGTGACAGGGCTTCTGACTAATGACATAATGCCATGTATTTTTTTCTTGATCTTCCCTTAACATTGACGATGTAACACTGAATGTTTGTTTCATCCAAGGCTGCTGTCTTTGCCCTGATTCTATTTTTATTGAAGTTCTGGTATCAGTATGGCAGTGCAGACAATATTTACATTTTTAGTATGTACAATACTAGACTAGGCAATGCTATTAAGATTAATGGTAAAATTGTGGTAACAGATATTATGTAATAATAATAAATTACAGGAACAATAAATTCCTGTGTTTACATAACATTTACAAGTACAGAGCAAGCAAAATTACAGGAACTTAAAATCTATGGAGGAAAGATGAAAACATACATAAAATGCAAGAAATGACAGGAGTTAAAAAGTGGGGAAGACAGTTGAATATTGATGTAGAAACAGCAAGGAAATTTAAGCATAAGAGATTTAGGTAAAGCAAGAGAGGTAAGGGGACAACAGATGATGGTGAAAAGCTCTAACAAAAGATGGGAACAGTAATGTGTGAATATGTAGAAAGCAAAACCTGAAGAAGCTGAATTTATTTTACTATTACCATGGTTATTAAAGGAGAACTTGTTCCAGTACTTAGCAACATAACTGAAAACCACTGAGCCAATATTTAATCCTCTTTTTTTTTATTTGTCAGTTATAGCAAGACATTGCAATTCAGACCTAAGAGTCTGAGCTAGTATACATCATTGTGGAAGTATAAAGTATACAATGTGCCATTTGTAGGTTCTCTTCATTTCAGTTTTCTGAAGCAGGACAGACACCTCTTACCCTCATGTGAGGCAGTCAGTGCCTAACACATCCTGAAAGGCCATAGCTACAGTACAACAATGGCGGTAATCCCAAATGGCTAGAAATACACACATCATCACTGTCTCCTCCCCTGACAAACTGAGCCTTTTGCCAGTGTTTGCCTTACACCTGCAAGGCAGGTGTGATACAAATGTGATAGTCATATTTTGCACTACAGTGTAATTCTTTTTAGATATGGTTTAATTTCAAGCAGCAGATAGTATAGTCAGTCATATAAACATTACTGCATGACTAAATATTCTGACATAGGTCAGGTGGCTTCCAGACTTGCAAGTCATACATGCAGTCACTGAGAGGCTGGTAAAGCCAGGTTCTTTCATGGTTTCAGAAAATATTGCTCGGTATGTTGATACCTGATATATCAAGTCTGTTCAGTTCAGCTTGACAGACAGAGTGACATCTATAACTTTTTTTGTGTTGGGGGGTGGGGGCAAAATCTGTTAACAGTGCCAAATCTTCAGGTGTATTTTAGTTGACTGGGTTGCTGTCTAAACTATCAGGCTTGAATGAATAGATTTTACTCAAACATTCATGTGTGGATGTTTGCTTTAGGCTGAGATGCAGAAATCTGTGTCACTCTGGCATCGCTTTTTACAGCATTCAATGATCTGGCAGTGTTGCATGAACTGTAGATTAGCAATGTACTTAATAATGTGGGCAGCTTGCAACAAGCAGTTGATTGCTGATTCACTTTTCAAACTTGCAAGATAGGATGCATATCAAACTTATAAACATTTCCTCATCAGTTTTGAAGTATTAAACATATCTGGTCAACAGTTTTAAGTCTGAAAGTACAAGATTCCAAACTTGTTTTGTGGGTGAACATAAGTGCATTTATACTCTATAATAAATGGGGAATGAGGATAACCCCCCAATTCCCTTTATTGTGTTTTACAAACTGCACCTGTTAAGCAGAGCCATACAAGTGCAAGTCAAGCATCAGCTGCCGAATTGTATGTGGTGAGGGAACCAGAGAGTTATCAAGGGAAATGACAGTGAAAGACATTTCATCAAGGCATTAGAACTGATCAAATGCCACAGAATGACTAAAAGGTAAATAGCTTGGATGTCCTTCTGTAGTATTTGCACAAGGCTTAAGGGTTAAAGCTGAATACCACTTGAAGCATTTTTTACAGCGTTAAAATCTGTAATATACTTTGATGTTGCACAAACATCAGGAGAAGAAGAGTGAAGTGGACTATAGTTTAAAATTCATGCATTCATCAGATGGATATTTAGCACTGTCATAAAGACAGTGGTAAGAAACTATCCCCGGGATTCATGAAGCTTGCACCAGGTGCAGGAGTAGCATTCACGTTCCAACACCAAATATGACCGGCGAACGATCCAGGTACGAGCTGTTTCCACGTGCACTACCTGCATACGCAACACCCGCACAGCTCCCGGCCCCTGTATGCTAATTACTCCAGTTGCAGCAGTGTAGCATGCAAATGAAAGTATTTAGCGATCCAGGAAGTGGTGCAGGCATAGTGTAAGCATGCAGAAATGGAAACCATAAAAAATGGTTTACATTTTTGCAAACATAAAATCGGAGCCATGACAGCCGACCAAACTCATGTATTATATTGTTAATATATGCCAATGGCTAAATATATAGCCATTCGCATAAAAAAAACTTGTACAAAATATAAAATTAACATTTAATATTTATAGTCACACTATCGCGAAGTGGAAGCGCAGGGCAGCAGCGCACAAATTGGATCGCAAGGAAAATAGAAAAATATAGAATAAAACTGCAATGTAACAAATATCATGATTTTCCCATAATAGTGAATGGCAGGCATGCTACACCACACCACGGCGCAATGGTTGCTAAGGGGCTGTGACAGTGTTATGCATGGTAGCTAGGAATTAGTAGGCAATGCCATGCAAATGAGAGGAGTAATAGTGAATCACAGATTCCACGCTGGTGTAAGGATGCACCTCACAGCGTAGTGTTATAACATCGAGGTGTGCCCTTGAGATAAAGATGACATCAAGAGAGGGGTGTGTCACCTTTGCTGTAAGCACATTGGAGCATTGCTAATCCGGTTTGCCCTTAGCTAAGCAAAGCTGCAGGATAGGGGTGTGTCGAACTGGCTATAGTTTTGCTTAGCTGAGAGTACACAAGGTAACTGAGTATGCATGTGAACGGAGATGAAAACACACTTAAACCCGGTAAATGGGTTTACGCGGCGCGCACTGGAGCTGAAACAGGAAGGATATAGGAAAGAAATAAGGAAATGCTGCAGCAGTGAAATTGGAGTACAAATGACTAATTAACACCTAGGAACCTACACTGGGCCATTGACAACAGCTAACAAGGTTGCAAGCAGCTACCTGCAGAACAGGAAAGGGGAGGAGCTGTACTGCAAAGAAAACAGTAAAGTGTCACTGCAGAACAAAGCGGATTTGCAGTATATCAGCTACAAGACACATTTTGCAACACAGGACTGGGTAGGGAAAGTACAAAACAAAAAAGACAGCAGGTGGATGCATGCCTGATAATGGGAGGGGATCCAGGTTTAAAAGTGAATTAAAGGGCAACAGATTAATCAAGGCAGGCAAGCATAACTCCACACTAAAGGCCCCACACTTGCAGTACTCACTGTAAAACCCATAATTAAGATACGCTGTAGCTGGAATTGCTCATACACACCCAATGACATCAGCAGCATACATAGCAAAATAGTATAAAGTGTGAAAGCACCTCACACACACTTGTGTATTCCCATACACTTTGCACCATTGGTGTATACAGACGGGGAACTTTTAGTATGTACATGTTAGGGGCTGCCATAGCTTTGATTCACCAGCTTGTGTTGGAGACTGAAGGTGGTGTGGAGGATGATGCACAGAACCACCTCAGGCACCAGAGGAGGAGAAAAGTGTTCAAACCCAGGATAACCTACCATCGGCTACATGATCTGGAGATAGTAGAGCATTACAGGGTGGACAGGGACACCCTACAGCAACTTGTAGAGCTGTGCCGGCCACGCCATAGAGCAAGAACAAACAGAGGGGAACCCATCCCAGTGGATATGAAGGTATGTGTAAGCCTGGGAATACTAGCTACAGGTACATTCCAAAGGCCAACTGGGGATATCATGGGGATCTCACAGGCATCAGCATCCAGGGTGCTTCATCAGTTCCAGGATGCCATGTTACCACATGCCAGTGAGCACATATACTTCCTCCGAATGCAGGAGGAGTTGACCAGCAATATGCATCTCTTCCACCATGTGGCATAATACCCAGAGGTACTGGGTGCAATAGACTGCACGCACATTTTTATTTTATTTTATTTTATTTTACATTTGTTAACTGGGGGGTGTCTGACTGAGCCCAAAAGGCCCTTTTTCAGCAGAGGCCCGGGGAGAAAAGCTCCACAAATAAAAATTACAGACACATTTAGTTATTTAGACATGATCAGTATACACACAAATTACAGGAGACATGTTTTTATAGTGGTATGCGGCACATAAACAGTTACAGTGGAGAGAACAAACAAAAAATATTAATTTTAAAAATAAAGGTAATTAATAGATTTGTGGTGTACAGCTGAAATTTGGAACATAGGTAGAATACATACATAGTACACAGGTACAGTACATACATTGTAGATTAGCCAGTGTTTGTGAGTAAGATTGAAAACTATTATCAAGTGCTCTAGATTTTGTATGTATATGTTATCCGCTTTCACTAGCCTGGGGAGCAGTCATGGCACTGCCAACTTTCCTTGAGATGTTGCCTGATGAGGTCATTAAAGGAGGCTTTGGATGATGTGTTTCGAATGCTAGTAGGGACAGAGTTCCATTTTTTAGCCACTGAACTACTATATAGTGCATCTCCAAAGCTATTGTAGCTGTTGGTGACTTCTAGTAGTAGTTTGCTTGATGATCTAAGAGGCCTTTTGGCTGAGTGATGTTGTACTAGGTTTTTGAGGGCAGGACACTTATTGGGGAAGTAATAGATAGAATGACAGAGGCAGAGCTGATTGTAGGTTAGGAGGTTGGGCAGTTCAAGCCAGTGGAGCTGTCTCAAAGCAGTACAGTGATGAGTTCTATATGAGCAATTTGCAGCAAAGCAGGCAATTCTGTTATAGCAGGCTTCCATTTTGCTTAGTTCAGTTTTGTTGAGATTAGTCAGAATGGGAGATGCATATAGTAGGGTGGATAGAAGCTGGGAGCGAGCAATGGCTGATCTTGTGTTGTTGGTAAGAAATGGTTTGATATGGTAGAGCGACCCCAGTTTGGCATGCACTTTTTTAATAGTTAAGTTGAGATGACTATCAAATTTTAGGTGGGAGTCTATGGTTATTCCCAATAGCTTAGCCTGTGCCACTGGAGCAATTGGAGTAGCATTAGTGGAGTAGATAGTGAATTGACTGTTAGTGTTTTTGTTAGAACTGGTTATAATCATAAGCTGAGTTTTCTTTGGATTGAGGATAAGTTGGGCTTTGATAAGGTAGTTTTCAATGTCAGAGAATGCTAGTTTAGTTGTTTGCAGGAGGGTGGGAATGTTTTGTGCAGCACAGATTAAGGTAGTGTCATCTGCATACTGAATTATAGATGCATGCTGTGTGGAGGTATGGAGGTCATTTGTGAAGACTGTGAATAGTAGTGGTCCTAAGATAGAATCCTGTGGGACTCCTATAGTTGTGGGCAGCTGAGGAGAGAGAGAATTTTCCCATTTCACAGCTTGGTACCTGTCAGTTAAGTAGCTTTGGAACCAGGTAAGAGTGGAATTTGATAGATGATATTGGTTTAGTTTGTTTAGCAGGATTTGGTGTGAGACTGTGTCAAATGCTTTGGACATATCCAAAAAAAGAGTTGACACTTGTAGGCCTTCATTTTTGAGACAGTTTACTTTGTCTGTGAAGCAGAGGAGGGCTGTAGTGGTACTATGGGCAGGTCTGAAACCATGCTGAGTAGGTGACAGGATGTTGCTGTCTAGGAGATAGTATAGCATCTGGGTATGGATGCATTTTTCTAGGATTTTGGCCAGGGGGGAGAGTAAAGCAATGGGTCTGTAGTTATTAAGTTCAGTGGAGGTCCCGCCTTTATGTATAGGTGTAACATAGGATATTTTCCAGAGTTTGGGCACATAGTTTTCAACAATTGATCTGTTTATGAGAGTGGAGACTGGGATAGCAATAGCATCTGCTGTGAGTTTCAAGAAATAGCTGGGGAGTAGGTCAGCTACTGTTGATGAGGTTTTTAGTTTGGAGAGCATGCTTTTGATTGAAGTGGTGGAAACTGTTTTGAGGGTAAAGCTTGTATTAATGTTATTTGTGTTGGGGGGGGACAGTGAGGAAGGAACTGTCCTGTGATACTAAGGATAGAATTGAGTTCACAAAGTGGGAGTTGAATTGTGTTTCGATGGGAACTTTAGTGTCATGGGTGGTTGGTTTGGGGGTAGCCTTTTGGGTGGATTTTAGTGGCTGGTTTACATTTTTCCAAAATTTTTGCGGGTTTGTGTTGGTATTTAGTTTGCAATGTTGTGTAGTAGGACTTTTTTGTCCAGCCTAATGCATTTTTTGCATGGTTGCGCAGTTCTTGGTACTTAGTTAAGCTTTGTGTTTCTTTGTTTTTTTAATAGTAAAGCCAAGCAGTATCTCTGGACTTGAGGATTTGTTTGGTTTCTTTACTGAGCCAGGGGTTTGTAGAGGTTCTAACCTTGATTTTGCACAATGGAGCGACAGTGTCTAGGTATTGTAGAAATTTTGTGTTGAAATATGCTACAGCCTGGTCAAGTGGGAGGGTTTTTAGGGGGGTCCAGTCACAGATACAGAGTAAAGTGTTGAGGACCTCAGGAGAGAATTTTTTTTGTGTTTCTAGTGGATATATAGTTAGTGGTCTTGCATATGCTTGTTCTACTACGTATAAAGTATATTATGTTGTGGTCACTTAAGGTGTCTGGGGGACTGCCTGTGTGAGGGTACAATGTGGGGTTGTTAGTTAGGACCCAGTCAAGGATGGATTCCCTTTTAGATTTTTTATCACATCTAGTTGGAATTTGGACTAGCTGCTGGTAGCCATGGAGATTTATTAGATTACTTGGTGGTTCTGATATACAGGTGAACCAATCTAGGTTTAAGTCCTCCAGAATAAGGGTTTCTTGTGAGTATGTGGAAGAACACCAGGATAAGAAGTCTTCAAGGCTAGCAGGTGTATTACCAGGTGGAATATAGATCACAATTGTGGTGATGACCTTTTTAGGGTGAAGTTGAAGTTGTGAGATAAGTATGTCCCAATTATTGGGGGAGGAGTAGGAGTTTGGTAATTGACAGACAGTTAAGTTTGACTTGTACAGTAAGGCAGTTCCACCTCCTTTACGAAGTGGTCTGTCTTGTCTAATGACATACACATCAAGTCACCACCCGGTGAGCATGGTAGGCGCTACCTAAACCACAAGGGATACCGCTCCATCAACTGCCAGGTCATGTGCAATGCCCAGGGCATTATCATGGATTTGTGTGTTGGCAGCCCTGGAAGCTATCACGACTCCCACATCTGGCATGCCTCACAGTTGTATCAGGTATTTGCCAGGGGGGATATCCCATATGGCCACCTGGTGGGGGATTCCGACTATGCACTGGAACCGTGGTTGATGACTCCCATCAGAAATGCACACACACCCATGCAGGAATGCCATAATGAGGCACACGCACAAACCAGAATCATCATAGAGCATGTGTTTGGGATGCTTAAATCACGGTTCCGTTGGTTGGACATATCTGGTGGAGCCTTGCAGTACTCTCCAGGCACATGTACCCACATCTTCATAGTATGTGCCATGCTACACAATATGATCTGGCAGAAACAGCTGCAGCAGGGACAGAATGGTGAAGGCCATCACAGCCACCACCATTGCCAAGGGCCCCACAGGCACAGAGGTACTCAGACCATGAACACCCTGAGCCAGCACCAGTAGGCAGATGGAGGTGTGTCCAGTATGCCCATGCCTTGGCAAAGAGGGAACGTATAGCACACACACTGAGAGTGTAGGCACCTAGGGACTGACACCTTTCTCCACTTGCACACACAGCAAAAATGGATGGCACACACACAAGACTACCTGTAAATCATCATATATAGGCAGTCTACTGTGTGCATCCAACATAGGCAGCCCTCAAGTATTGCACACATAACTGCTATTGGCACAAGGTAAGTCAACACTTGAACAGTAAATTAAGCTATCAGCATGTGCTGATACTGTATATATAGGTTCATAGGTAGGTACTTGGTTAACTGCCTGAGGGCATTCATAAGCCTAGCCAAAATGTGTCAGCTTTTGCCGCTCCATTGATTCATTAACTGTCCCTCTGTGGAGCAGAGCCAATGGCGGGATCCCTGGGGTGTATCTACTGTTCCCCATCCACTTTTCAAGGTTTCTCTTGAAGAGTGTAAGTGAGGGGCTCTGTATAATGTAATTAGGGATGTTGTTCCAAAGTATGGGGAGTTTCTGTGACAGGAATCCGTCCCTCCAGCATCTTCCAGTTATTGTTGTGGCAAGGTTCAGCTCAATACAGAGTGTGGCTCACTGTGACATGGAATCCCATAGGTGAAGCATATCCATTAAGCCTGAGGTTGACATGGCTTTGTTGGCCAGCAGAGATCATCTCTGAGTAAACGAGATGCCACTGAGTAAAGGAGGAGTTTATTCAGTCTGGCTGCATAGGACATATGCTTGAGGCCAGTAATCCTCTTGGCGAGGTACATTCATGGACCTTCCAGCTGTTGGATGTGTCTTCTGAGGTACATCCCAAATGGGTTATTATACTCTATGATGGGACTGATGAGTGATGAGTAAAGGGGCACTATAACCTCAGTATGTCTAGATGCAAACCCTTTTGTAATCAGATGGCCTACATAGAAGGATGTCCTAACTACTTTGGAGATATGATTGTCAAAGGAGAGATCACTATCTACCTTAGTCCCCAGATAACCTATTACCTCGTCTGTATTAAAGTGGCTGCCACTTATGTGTTAATATGTGTGTGCTTAATATTCCACAGTGGAATGACCATGCAGTTTGTGTCACTTCGCTGACTTTGACACCCTATGTTGGTCTCTGTGAGGCCCCTTGAAGGATGTCTGTGTCAGCTGGACTGTCAAGTATAGCTCCCAGTTTGCAGTCATTGCCAAACATGGTCTGCCGTAGTCCACCTGTGTTTGCCTGTACCTCTGGGAAGTATATGCCAAACAGTAGGGGTCCCAGGACTGAGTCCTGTGGGACACCAATCATGACTGGTTAAGAGTTGGACCTGGAGACCGCTAGACATACCATGTTGGTTCTGTGTGGAAGCCCATTGTCAACCCATCCTGTGATGTTTGGGTGTATGTACAGGCTGGTGAGTTTATCAATAATACCTGAGTGGGGAATGGTGTCAAAAGCTTTGGTGAGGTCCAGGTAGTATGTGTGAACCACCTCTCCCCTCATCTAATGTCTTGGTGACTGTCTGTAAGAAGTCAAACAGGTTCAGTAGGCATGAACTGCACTCAACCAAGCTGACCTGGGTTGGGTCAAGTGTTTGGAGGTTACCAATGTCTTTGTTAATGAGTGCCACGAGGATGCGCTCCATAGCTTTGCAGACCAGGCTAGTCAGGCTTATGGGGTGGTAGTTACCATGGTCAGTTGTGTTTCCACCTTGGTGGAGTGGAATAACCATTGCCACATGCCATTGTATAGGTATGTAGCCTGTGGAGAGGCTGAGGTTGAAAACCTTAATTAGGTGGGGGTTTAGTTTGTCTTGTAGTGTTTGCAAGATGCAGTCTGGGACACCATCTGCCTCCATTGATGCTGTGTATTGCTGTTAGAGAGGGCCATTTCCACCTGTGTATCTCTGATGTCTGGGATACTGTACTTTTTGGGTATTGTTGTGGGCTCTTTAGGGGGTGAAGTTTGCACTGAATGTATCTGCAAGGATGTTGGTGATAAAAGTAGGGTAAGTATATTTTGTGCTACATTGCACCGGCACAGTGCAAATCTGTGTGTTGCCACTTAGATCCTTGACATAGCCAAAGAAAGCTTTGTGGTTATCTTTCAAATCCTTGCCTATTTTCCTGTTGATGTTAGCCTTGGATGATTTCATGAGGGACCTAAATTTCTTATTATTACTGGTCACGGATGTCTGCCCTTATTGGGATTTGCTGTTTTTCTGGACTACTGTCCTACTTCTGTTGTATAGCCTGTTTATTGTAGGGGTCCACCAGACTGGTGTGCTTGTCTAGGAGGAGTGAGTCTTGGTTTACCAGTGATGGCATGATCCATACATCCTTGTAGGTGCTTACAGAGTGCATTTGCAAATCTGTCTGTATCTTGAGCAGTGTTTTCCCTTAGCGTGGTGGCTGCGAAACCCCCCACCCCTGTCTCTAGTAGTGTGAATTTAGCTGTAGGAAAGGTATACACTTTGGTTTCCATGGGTGGGGGAGATGGTTGGGTGTGGAAACAGTGAATAGTTCATGGTTAGATCTAACCAGTGACTGGTTTACCTCTGCTGTGGTGCCATCACTGGTAAACCTAGATACTTCGCTAGGGACGGCTTGCACCTGTCACCCCTGGGCTTTCGGATATTGGCAAAGGCTCTTGCTACCCCCATAGTGCCTTTTTTAAGCAAGGCTCAAAAGACAAACCCACCTCCATAGGTATCACAAGGGATAAGAAACTAAGAGTAATGCTACTCAACGCCAGAAGTCTAAACCTCAAGATGCATGCACTCGAAACTCTCCTTAGCATGGAGAACATCGATATCTGTGCAGTAACAGAAACCTGGTTCAAGGCTCCCGAGAGCACCCCAGCACTACCAGGTTATACCTCATACCATGCTTTTCAGCCCCAAAACTTGGACCGAACCAGAAAAGGAGGGGGAGTATCAATATTCGTCAAAGATACCCACACCTCCAGGTTGGTGGCACAGCACGAAGCATCAGAGACTATCCATGTGCAACTAACAGTGGGTAAAACTGCCTTCCAGTTTATAGCCTGCTACAGACCACCCTCCCAAACCCAGGAACCCCACTTGGCCTTCCTGAGAACACTGGAAAATATGAAGGTATCTCCAAACACCATTATATTGGGCAACTTCAACTACCCAAACATAGACTGGGAGCATTACTCTAGCACCAACACCCTAGCTCAAAGGTTCCTAGAATTTATAAACTCAGATGCTATGGAGCAACTTGTTACCACTCCCACAAGAGGGGAAAACAATCTGGACCTGATCATCACCAACATGGGGACTCTATGCTCCAGACCAGAAGTGTATCCCTCACTGGTAATATCAGACCATAAACTAATCTCAATGGATATTCACATCCCGACCCCAACCCCTGCCCAGAAAACCACAGTGAAAAACTTCTCTAAAGCAAATTTCACACTCCTCAAAACCGAGGTGGAATCCTTCAAAGCCCCCGGGCCTGTGTAAAATACGGCCCAGACCGCAGAATCCTTTATAAATGCATTCTATGAGCACCTTCAGGAATGCATGGATCATGCAATCCCAAATAAAACCAAGACCCAATCCTCCAAAGGCAGATGTCCTGTCTGGTGGACCCCAGCCATAAACAAACTATACAATAGAAGGAGGAAGCTACTACATGACAGAGCAAAATCCCAAAAAGGGAAGGCATCTCTGATCAGTGTTAGCAAAAAACTACGGGCACTCATAAAATCGTCTAAGGCCAGCTTCAAGAGAAAAATTGCACAGGACACTAAGGATAATCACAAGGCTTTCTTTAGTTATGTTAGGAACCTGGGTGGGAATTCCCAGATATGCTCAGAATTAGTCCAAAATGACAAAAATACACTGAACCCACAGGCATTGCCAACATCCTAGCTGACAGGTTCAGCAACCCCCTTCCCACCAAAAGGGCAAATATCTATCCCAGCAGAGTGCTGCCCCCTGACATCTCAGATGCTCAGGTAAGAGCCGCCCTCTCCAAAGCAAAAAACACAGCATCAATGGGACCAGACAGTGTCCCAGGCTGCGTCCTACATGAACTCCAAGAAGAGCTAAACCCAAACATAAAACTACTGTTCAGTCTCAGCCTTACCACAGGATATGTACCCAAAGAGTGGCGTACAGCAACAGTGGTCCCTCTCCACAAAGGTGGTGCCTCAACGGATCCTGGAAACTATCGCCCCATAAGCCTGACTAGCTTGGTCTGCAAAGTTATTGAAAGGATCATCATGGACCTCATAAAAAAAGATATTGGGGACCTACAGACACTGGATCCTACCCAGTTTGGCTTTGTTAAGGGCAGATCCTGCCTCTTAAACTTGGTCGATTTCTTTGAAACAGTCACCAAGGCCACTGACGAGGGGAAGGTGGTCCACACAGCCTACTTGGACCTCGCAAAAGCCTTCGATACAATACCCCACTTGGGCATTATAGATAAGCTCACCAGCTTAAATATAAACCCCTATGTCACTAGATGGGTTGCAAACTGGCTCAAGGACAGAACCCACATGGTTAGAATTGCTGGAGCCATGTCAGACTCCAAACCAGTTACAAGTGGCGTCCCACAAGGCTCAGTCCTGGGACCTCTCCTATTCGGTATATATTTCTCGGAGGTACAGGCCAACACAGAAGGACTGTGGCTGACCAAGTTCGCAGATGACTGCAAACTGGGCGCTATAATCGACTCTCCAGCCAACACAAGCATCCTCCAAAAGGGCCTCATAGAAACAGACAACTGGTGCCAGAGCCATGGCCTCAAGCTAAATGCCAAAAAGTGTATAGTCATCCCCTTTGGCAAAAACAAAGTGCCGACAAATTACCACATAGGTGGTAATCCATTAAGTACAGAAGAAGTAATTAGGGACCTGGGGACCCAAGTTGATAGCAATCTCTCATTTGACAACCATGTGGCCAAAGTGGTTAGAAAAACATTTTATACAGCCCACCTAATCATGAAGGGATTCACATCTCGATCAGGGGAGGTCATTGTGCCTCTCTACTCATCCCTCATCAGGCCCATAACTGAGTACAATGCCCCTTTTGGGATGTACCTTACCAGACACCTGCAGCAACTGGAAAGACCCCAAAAGTACCTCACCAAGAGGATCAAAGGGCTCAAACAGATGCCATATGCTGCCCGGTTAAAGAAACTCCAGCTCTACTCAGTGGCATACCCCTGCTCAGAGGCGATCTGTGCCTGACGTATAAAGCCATGTCCAACCCGGAATTAATGGACATGCTGCACCTCAGAAAATCCAAATCCCATCGAGCTACGCTACGAGACTTGAACCTCAGCACTGAAATAAATAGGACATGCTGGAGGGACAGATTCATAACCCAGAGGCTCCCTTCACTCTGGAATAAAATCCCAGTCCAGGTTAGGCAGAGTCCCTCATTGACTCTCTTCAAGAGGAATCTTGATGAGTGGATGGGGGATCGTAGGTTTACCCCGGGTATCACTTCTGTGTCACTGTTAGACAGAGGCACAGTATACTAACCTCGAAAAAGGGCATAGCAAAATTAATTTAAAATGGGTGGCGAAAGCCAAACACACTCTGGCTAGGCTTATAAATGCCCTAGGGAAGATAGCCTAGTATGAACCTATGAACCTGTCGTCCATGTTGGTGATTACCACTTCTAGAATGTTTCCACCCCTCATTAGGGAGTTTACCATCTGATACAGGGCATATGAGGTGATACATTCCAGGAAGCACTGGGCCTGGAAGTGAGTACTTGAGTAAGTTTCACAGTTAATGGTAGGGTAGTTGACATCGACCAATACAAGTGTGTGTGGTAGGGCTGTCATGTTTTCCACTGTCTCCAGGTAGGTGGAGTGATGGTCCTGGGCCATGGAGGGTGATCTGTAGCAGGCCACAGTTTGCATTGCAGTTGTGGCTGATGTTAGCTGCACATGGATGATCTCAGAGGTATCATGCTGCACCACTAACCTGGAGGTGTAGGTATCCCTGATGAATATGGATACACCCCCTCCATGTCTGTGTCAGTCCATGTTCTGTGGCCGAAATGTGTGGTATGGGTTGTAATCTGGTAGTGCTGGTGTGCTCTCAGGAGCCTTAAAACAGGTCTCAGTTACTGCACAGATGTTGATGTTGTCCATACTGAGGAGTGCTGTGAGTGCGTGCATGTTGTGATCACAACCCCTGGTGTTGAGTAGCATAACCCTCATTGATTCTGCTATTGTGCTGTTTACAGAGGTGGGATTCACCTTTGAGACTTCCCTAGAAAAGGCACCATGGGGGCACCAATAGCCTTGGCTAGTATTCCAAAGCCTAAGGCTGACACATAAGCTGGTATGGTAGTGTTGCATGCATGTTTCCCATCTGTGCTTGTTTCTCATCTTTCTTGTAGGTAAACTACTGGTACGCAATAAAAAGCCTTAAACTTATACAAGTCTTCTAGCTTCCAAGATAGGCTTTTGGAGTGATTAAGTATCAGTGTTATGTATGTTCTTGCTGTACTTAACTGTTTTCTGACTACATGGTGATATTTCACTGTATATTGTGATCTGAAAGCTCTGTTTATTCACATATTATGGCTGTGATGGCCTGCACTTTAGAGGTTCGCATATAGGTAGTAGGCTATCTGCCCAAGTGCAATTAGAAGCATAGCTACAGTGTGTTGGCTTTCTCCACATCATTGATGAAGTAACTGAGCCTCTGTCAAGCACAGCCAATGAAGTGATTCTAGGCAGAGTTGCTGGAAGCTGTTGAAGAATGGGGTGGTGGAGGGTGATAGGGGCACTTAGTGATCTAAAGAGGGCATGTTAACATGAAAATTCAACACCATTCAATTTCTCCAACAAGGCTTGCAGCTATAAAACTGGAGGGGCTCCACCACCCCCTGGATGTATGGTTCTGGGACACATGATCCCAGGGGTGTATATTCTTTTACTCATTCACACATCCAGGTTTCCCTTGAAGTGTGTCAGTGAGGGGCTGTGCCTAATGTAGTTAGGAATGTAATTTATAGTCTCTCATTTCATTTGTTATATGTTTTTATTTCAAGAGTAAGTAAAGCTCGGTGGGTTTGGGCGCTTCCGCCCTTTGCTTAGCCTAGCTTACACATAGAAATCATCTAAACAGGAAATAGGCAGAAGCAACATTAATGTCAATAGCGTAATGGTTACAGTATTTGCATAGTATCTGTGCATTCGAGGTTCAAATCCCAATAAAGTCAGGGATGTTTATCATGTTAAAAAGTAAACCTTAACCACAGTTTGCATTTATAGGTAGTATTCATCAGTACAATAAACATTTTAAACACCCATATAAACCCATGTGTGCTGGAGAGTAAAGTCAACAGAGAATGTAATGTTATGTAAGCACACAGTGAGATGTTACTTCACTGAAATGTATATATCCTGAGTACTTAGCAGATATGGCCGTGTTTGCGTGCACAGGTTATATGTTTTAAAGTTTGTTTAACTGCTCAACTGCTGCTTTAATGTCACACAAGCACTTTTAAACATGCTTACAGCTACTTAAATGAGCCTTGTTCTGGAGTAAAAAACATGTTTAAACCATCGCAGGTGTTGAACCCTGGACCATGCACACTATAGTCAAGTGATTTATCACTAAGCCATCTGAGCTGTATACATGTTTCATTGTCTATAGACTACACCTTATATTATAGGCATTACACAGTACTGACCACAAATGGGACAGTCACTTTGTGTACATATGTACAGTACATTGTAATGTACTGTAGTTTGTAAATTAACATATACAAGTCCACATATGTATAACTGTTACAAATTAATACTAAATGTACATATATATATATATATATATATATATATATATATATATATATATATATATATATATATATACACACACACACACATACATGTCAGTGATGTCTGGAGATTGTGGTGGGGAGGAATGATGGGTAATGAAATCATGCATCCGGAAGAGCCTTGGTCAGATGTTCAATAAGTGAACTAGAGGGGTATACATGGAGTATGGGGACAATAAAAAAGGACACAAAACAAGAACCTTACTCATTCATAATACACCCTGTCAGGTCACATTGCAACACCTAATTCCACAAACATGAACATTAACATGTATCATACATATGTACACCAAATGACTGTCACATTTGTTTTCAGTAGTGAGGAATGCCTGTAGTAAAATGTATATTCTAAACACCATAACTTTTGTACGTATTTCAGATGCCTTAGTGGTAAAGTCAGTGACTGTGGTGTTCAGGGTCCCATGTTCAATGGCTGTTAATTTATTTTGAGGGCCAGAATAAGGGCTGTTGGATGCAGGCAGATTAAAGCACTTTTAAGCAGTTGTAAGCGGGTTTCCGTGGGTTTGCATGATGGCAAGCGGCGCTTAAACATGGTTAAATTGATAAGTGCTTCACAGGTTTAACCTTTGCTTAACGTCGTCCAGCCCACAGGCAAACCTGCTTACAACCGCTTAAATGTGCGTTATTCACACTTTCCCAACCAGTGCCTACTCTGAGAAGTAAAATAATAACCTCTTCCAGGATTAGAACCCACAACCATGTACATCATCCTTAGAGTAACCTACCACTAAGCTACCTGAGATGTAGCTGGGCCAGTTGTGTATTCAGACAGGTTAAAACACAAAAGGGAGGATTGTGTGGAAATAGGACAAACCACCATGTACCCAATGAAAGGTGTATGCTATATATATATATATATATATATATATATATATATATATATATATATATATACATATATCTATATATATATATATAGAGAGAGAGATATAGATACATGTCGATATATAGATATATACATATATATGTAGATGGTTCTACCTGACATAGCGAAACCACACAACACCAACAACCACACACACATCACCCACATATTCGACAGTCCATAAACGACGAAACAACACATAACCAACAAAAATAACCCCGGTACACAAACACAAACCAAACCCCCCATACAACACACACACACAACTTACACTAAAAAAACAAAACATCCCCCCATTCCACAAACCACACACAACACACAAGCACACCAAAATCCTTACAAGCCCACACTTAACCTTACCCCCACTACTCCGTCCACTACTATCCTACCTACTACCGGCCTAACCCTAACCCTAACACCCTCTAACTCCTTAACCTAAACCTAACCCCACCCTAACCTAACCTAACCCTAACCACCTCACCCCCCCTAACCCTAACTAACCACCCCTACCTTAACCCACCCCTAAACCCTAAACCCTAACTCCCACTAAACCACCCTAACCCCACTTACCCACCCCTATCACCACAGACCGTCCCACTCCCCACACACTTCGCACTTCCACATACTCTACACAGCCCCGGCGCATTTGCAGTCCTCGTCTACGGTCTTCTGCATTGTCGCGGTGGTGTCTGCATTGTCGATGTTCGTCTTCGGTCTTCTTCTCGATCTTCTTTCGATTCTCTGCTTCTCTCTTTCTTTCGCTCTGTCTCTTCTGTCAGCTGTCGACGAAGTCAGGTAGAACCATGTAGATATATAGATAGGTTAAAAACATAGGTTCATACTAGGCTATCTGCCCTGGGGCAATTATAAGCCTAGCCCGATTCTGTATGGCTTATGCCACCCCTTGATTTGAGTATACTGTGCCCTTTTTAAGGTTTAGTTTACTGTGCCTCTGTCTAATAGTGACATGGGAGTAATCCCTGGGACAAACCTACGATCCCCATCCACCTATCGAGATTCTTATTGAAGAGATTCAGTGAGGTGCTCTGCCTCACATGAACTGGAATTCTATTCCAGAGCGAAGGGAGCCTCTGGGTTATGAACCTGTCCCTCCAGCAAGTTCTATTTATTTCTGTGCTGAAGTTCAAGTCCCTCGAGCATGTGGCTCTAAGGGATTTAGATTTACTGAGGTGGAGCATGTCCATTAATTCTGGATTTGACATAGCTTTGTATGTCAGGCATAGATCGCCTCGAAGTAGGCGGTATGCAACTGAGTAGAGCTGGAGGTTTTTTAACTGAGCAGCATATGTCATCTGTTTGAGACCCTTGATCCTCTTGGTGAGATACTTTTGGGGTCTTTCTAATTGTTGCAGGTGTCGGGTAAGGTACATCCCAAAAAGGGGCATTGTATTCTATGATGGGCCTGATGAGGGATGAATAAAGGGGCACGATTACCTCTCTTGATCTAGATGTGAAACCCTTTGTGATGAGGTGGGCTATGTAGAAGGTCTTTCTAACCACTTTGGCAATGTGGTTTTCAAAGGAGAGATTGCTATCAACTTGGGTCCCCAGGTCCCTAATAACTTTCTCTGTACTTAATGGGTTTCCGCCTATGTGGTAATTTGTGAGCACATTGTTTTTGCCAAAGGGTATGACTATGCATTTTTTGGCATTTAGCTTTAAACCATGGCACTGGCACCAGTTATCTGTCTCTGTGAGACCTTTTGAAGGATGTTTGTGTCAGCTGGAGAGTTGATTATGGTGCCCAGTTTGCAGTCGTCTGCGAACTTGGTGAGCCATAGTCCTCCCACATTTGCCTGTACCTCGGAAAAGTATATACTGAACAAGAGTGGTCCCAGGACAGAACCCTGTGGGACGCCACTTGTGACCGGTTTCGAGTCTGACATGGCTCCAGCAACTCTCACTCTGTGGGTTCTGTCTTTGAGCCAGTTTGTGACCCATCTTGTGACATAGGGGTTTATATTTAAGCTGGATAGCTTATCTATGATGCCCGAGTGGGGTATTGTGTCAAATGTCTTTGCAAGGTCCAGATAGGCTGTGTGGACCACCTTCCCTTCATCTATGGCTTTGGTGACTGTTTCGAAGAAGTCAACCAGGTTCAAAAGGCAGGATCTGCCCTTGACAAAGCCGAACTGGGTAGGATCTAGTGTCTGTAGGTCCCCAATGTCTTTGTTTATGAGCTCCATGATGATCCTCTCCATAGCCTTCCAGACTAAGCTAGTCAGGCTTATGGGGCGATAGTTTCCAGGGTCCGTAGAGGCTCCACCTTTGTGGAGTGGGACCACTGTTGCTGTATGCCATTCTGTGGGCACATATCCTGTAGTGAGGCTGAGATTGTATAGCTGTTTTATTTGAGGGATTAGTTCCTCTTGGAGTTCATGTAGGACACAACCTGGGACGCCATCTGGTCCCATGGAAGCAGTGTTTTTTGCTTTGTAGAGGGCAGCCTTCACCTGAGCATCAGAGATGTTTGGGAGGCAGCCCTCTGCCGGGATAGATACTTGCTCTTTTGGGGGGGGAGGGGGTGGAGAAGTTTGCATTGAACCTGTCTGCCAGGATATTGGTGATGTCTGTGGGTTCAGTGTATTTTTTGTCGTTTAGAATCAACTTAGAACAAGTCTGGGAGTTGCACCCCAGGTTTCTAACATAACTGAAAAAAGCCTTATGATTGTCTTTGGTGTCCTGTGCAATTTTTCTCTCGAAGCTGGCCTTGGAGGATTTTATGAGGGATCGTAATTTTTTGCTAGTACTGATCAGAGATGCCTTCCCTATTAGGGATTTTGCTCTATCATGTAGTAGCTTCCTCCTTCTGTTGTACAGTTTATTTATGGCAGGGGTCCACCAGACTGGACGCCTGCCTTTGGATGATTGGGTCTTGGTTTTATTTGGGATAGCATGATCCATGCATTCCTGGAGATGTCCGCAGAATGCATTTATATAGGATTCTGCAGTTTGGGCCGTAGTTTCCACTGGCCCTGGGGCCTTGAAGGATTTCACTTCGGTTTTGAGAAGTGAGAAGTTCGCTTTTGAGAAGTTTTTCACTGTGGTTTTCTGGGCTGGGGGTGGGGTCAGGATGTGGACATCCAGTGAAATTAATTTATGGTCTGATCTTAATAATGAGGGATATACTTCTGGTGTGGAGCATAGAGTCCCCATGTTGGTAATGATCAGGTCTAGTATGTTGTCCCCTCTTGTGGGAGTGGTGACTAGATGTTCCATAGCATTTGAGTTTATAATTTCCAGGAACCTTTGGGCTAAGGTGCTGGGGCTTGAGTAGTGCTCCCAGTCAATGTTTGGGTAGTTGAAGTCGCCCAATATAATGGTGTTCGGAGAGATCTTCATGTTCTCCATTGTTTTCAGGAAAGCCAAGTGGGATTCCTGACTTTGAGAGGGTGGTCTGTAGGATGCTATAAACTGAAAAGCAGTCTTGCCCACTGTTAGTTGAACATGGATGGTCTCCGATACTTCGTGCAATGCCACTAACCTGGAGGTGTGGATATCCTTGATAAATATGGAAACTCCCCTCCTTTTGTGGTTCGGTCCGGTTTTGGGGAAAAGCATGATATGAGGTATAGCCTGGTAGTGCTAGGGTGCTCTCTGGAGCCTTGAACCAGGTTTCTGTCACTGCACAGATATCGATGTTCTCCATACTGAGGAGAGCTTGATGCGTGCATCTTGAGGTTAAGACTTCTGGCATTTAGCAGCATTACCCTTAGTTTCTTGTTCCTTGTGCTGTCTATGGGGGTGGGTTTGACTTTTGAGCCTTGCCTAAAAAGGCACTATGGGGGTGGCAAGAGCCTTTGCCAATATCCGAAAGCCCAGTGGTGACAGGTGCAAGCCATCCCTAGCGAAGCAACGTGGCTTGTCGAGCATGTCATCCCAGGCTGACAGACACTGGATCCCCTTTGAATGACACCAAAATTTTAGCCAATTGTTAAAATCGATCATTTTGTCTTTGTACTGTGGCATCATTCTAGGTGAAGGTAAGATGCTGCTCAAGGTCAGGGTCATATCAGCCTGGGCTACATGATCAGAGAGCTCCTCTATGTCTCTTTTTATGTAGTCCAGGGAAGTACGTCTCAGGTCATTCACACCAGCATGTACAATGACTGAGTCATATTTGTATTTGCTTTGGAGTGACCTGAGTGCTTGCATTATGTGGCGGATCCTAGCACCCGACAGGCAGCTCACTGTGACCTTCTCTTACAGATAAACGTATGCAATAATATATATTATATATATATATATATATATATATGTACACACATACATACATACATACATGTGTGTATACAGCATCTGAAGTGTTCCTATCTGAGTATGACATGGACCACAGCAATCACACATTCTGCCCCCCCAAACAACACATTCTGCCTCCCCAAAAAATATGAACATAACATATGAAGAGTATATGCCAATACACTATTACAAATATGTTCTATGGACAGAGTCACCAACACAACTACAATGACTGCAAATATCCATGACAGAAATACACAGACAGCTTTCATTTAGCAAAACTTTATTACATTCCGACGTATTGCCAAAAGGATTCACGGACTAACAGTACCTGCATGCTATACAGGAAGCATTTAACAGTGCCTTAATGAATCAGCCTGCAATTACCATAGTATTAGTCCACTAAGGGATAGGTGTTCACATAGCGAAAGAACCCCCACACACATATAGAAGATGTATAAAAGTGGTTCCTACACACCTGCATCTGCTATGTACACCCACCAACATCTCCCCCACACCTAACTAATTACAATACATACTGTCATACCATAACCAATTATTCACCCACTGTACGACATCTGCTGAAACCTTAACATACCTGGACACAGACACACTAACATGGCCCTATGTGAAATACCTGCTGTTATACAGTGGAATAGCTGCTGATGTTACAGGGTTTGTTTGAACTATTCCCGTTTCAGAGGGTTGAAAAGTAGTTACTTACATCAGGAAGTGTTACTGATTACTGATTATCAGCACAGTATTAATCACATTAACACCAAACTAAAGATGTCTGGTAAGCACACTGTAAACCCCCTAACATTATATGCATAGCCATGCAGCCTTGAGCTGGTCAAACATCCTGGCCAGAAGTATTATGTACAGACAAACCCTGCACAAGTAGCAATGTTTAGAAATATATCAGCAGTACTTACATTTAGACCAAATCCTATAGGCATTACACACAATATATTAGTGTTTGTCTTCATACAGCTGTTGCAATAGATTTCAAACAACACTTCCAGGCTGTCTTCCTCACAAGTAAGGCAAAGGGACAATGCCCAAGTGGAGTACTCAGTTATACTCCACTGTTACCATTGTATTGGCTAAGGCAGTAGCTGCACAGCTGATGTGCATGTAATTAACTACTTAGGAATACCAATTGGTTATCAGGATAGCACATGTTACTGATCTCTAACTATAAAAGGATGCCTTGTCACACATTCAAACCATCTGTATCTACCTGTAGAACAGTACAAAATACTGAAACACAAACCAAAAATGAGTAATATACCAATCAATAACACCTCCAGTTACTAAGAAGGTATGTATAACATTTAGTATGTCTGTGTATGTAGTACCTGTTCTGTAAGAATTGCAGTGTAATCAATGCATATAGTGGAAATAGCTATCTTGTAGCGATGTATTGTTGAGCAGTAGTAATGCTTGTAGTATTCTATGTGTGTACTGCTGTAGATCACAAGGTAAACTCCTCATACACCACAAGGGATGATATATATGGGTTTGGAACTCACCAGTTCTCTTCCAGCCACTGTCAGTGTCAGGGTTGGTCCAACAAGTATGTGCTATAACAGGGGATAGCATATGCCGATACATTGTAACAGTAGACATATGTATGGGTGTATAAATAAGATGAACATGTCAAAGGTGGGCTTACTGTGCAACTATGGTTTGCATTGTGGGATATTGTGCCAATAACTGTGTAATGTACAGTATTTTAGGCAGATCTGTATTCCATTTTACATACCATTTCTGTTATGCAAACATTAGTTATGTCTATTGGCAATTACAATACTCAGTAACAGGATACATATGATTTGTATTCATCTGACAGTTTAGCAGCATGATAGCAAAGATAATTGGAAGAGCTAGGTAACTATCCATGCACATAAGACATGTAATATCCACCTCTCTAGTATCATTTGCAAGCAATAACAGCTGTGCATGTGTACATGTTATGCAAATGTGCATTGACCCTTGTTACAGGGCTGGGTCAAACGGCTATGTGCACACCTACAGAGAGTGGATATTGAGAGTAGAGACACACTGGTTAAACTTTCAGGTTTGTGTAGCCTAGCCTCTCATTGCCAACCTAACAGCCTCTTGCAAATACTGTATTTAAGGGTGTTTATATCATGCTATCGAAAGATGAAAATAGTGAACACTATTTCAACTAACCTAAAATATCTAAACCACATAATATCGAACATTCAAAATAGCGAATTTTTTCCTTGGGAAAAAAAATCCGCTATTCAGAAACACATACACACAACACAAGCACACCTAAAAAACATCAATCCACACACATACACTTATATTCCTACAACTAACCCTACACTAAACTGTACATACACTACTATCTATCTACTTACCTTAACCCAAACCCTAACCCTAAGGTCCATCACTATCGCACAATCACCTAATCTGCGCCCTAACCCGCGCCCTAACCCTAACTCACCTAACCTGCGCCCTAACCCTAACTCACCTAACCCGTGCCCTAACCCTAACTCACCTAACCCGTGCCCTAACCCTAACTCACCTAACCCGCGCCCTAACCCTAACTCACCTAACCTGCGCCCTAACCCTAACTCTCCTAACCAGCGCCCTAACCCTAACTCACTTAACCCATGCCCTAACCCTAACAACCACACAATCGCACACTTACCTGACCCCAACCCGTAACTTACCACCACAGCGCTGAAAATAGCGAAGCCACAGAACCGGCCAACCAAATTATTTCCCTAGAAAAGAATTCGGTGTTCTGCAGCTTTGCTATTTTTAGCGTTCGCTCAAAATGGGTCGATATTAGAACATTTGAAGTTTTAAAACTTTGATGTTCTGATATAGACCCTATGTAAGGTAGTGCACTGAACTGGTAATGAAACAGGTTGCATATCATCTCTAACTCCAGTGTAACATCTGCAGTAGGAGTGTATGATGTAGGAGACTGCTGCCCATGTGGAATAGGTGCTTTATAGGTGATAGCTTACACTACCTGATTATATCCTGATCATGTTGATAGTGGCAGCAGAGTCTATTGATACATGACTTTGTTTGGGGAGTGGGTGTTTGTGCTCAGCAGAGCTCATGGTTCTGGTGGATATGTGAGTATATACCCAGAAAAGGAAACAGACCTGTAGATACTTGCATCATCTGTAATCAACTATCAGGATGTGATGTGCTCCTCAGAGGAGGACTGCTGCTAAAGGTAGCTACTATGTTTCTGTAATAGCCACTGTTATCAAGTCCATAACACAAGTAATTACTTGTGAGCATCCCTGTCTAAAACATCTTCATACGCAATAAGTACACTAAATACAGTACTTGGTACTTGTAGTACTGAATGTTCATACAGGCATGTCCACTAGTCAGCTACTGGTATTTACTAATGTCAGCTTTGTGTATGTGGCCATCCTGGGGGAATGTAATCTCTATGCCATGTACACTGCCAAGCCCACCTAATACCATGCCCCACACATTGTTTGGGATGCAGCTACAGGGGTAAGCTGGAAGGCAGCCCAGTCTACAGCCATGACTGGACTGGACAGTCATGAGGTGTAGGTTAACACATGCATCTCATCATCACAACCAACACATACCCTTACCAGAACACAGTAAGGACACCCACACATACTACCAGAAGTCACACACATTCACAGATGCTTCTAAGTATCTGGCCAAGCAAGTGACCTCCCAAGCTAGAATAGACAGGCAACAAAATACATAAACTGTATGACATAGTTTGCATAATTGTGCCACACTTCAGAACACGTGGCCGGAAACTTATCCAACAGTACTCATTTGTGAATGCAAACTTTAGTACTATGTTACATACCAAGCTATACAAGGGCAAATATACTGTCAGCTGCCTGTCTGCCATGATTAGCCACATACCCATACACTCAGACCACCTTTTGAACTATACACATGGCTCTGGCATATTCCATGTTGTTGTGCAGTAGCCTGGACTGCATGAAAACACACATGTAGGAACTGTCAGGTCTTGTAGCCCATGCAGGTATGTCCCAAGGTCTGGGTAGCATTCTGCCATTGGCCAGAATGATACTGCAGTACAGGGACAAAAGGATTGTATTCCACAATTGTCTAATGTACTGGTGCAATGCAAAGAGTATCCAGCATCTCTCTGCCTGAGATAACATGGTTGACAGACCATGAAGCTTTGCCAGACAGAGCCTGCACCTGTCACCCCTGGGAATCTGGATACTGGCTAGGGCTCATGCTTCCCTATAGTGCCTTCATCATGCAAAGTTAAAGTGAAAGTCCACTGCTGTAACAGGGACAGCCATGCAATAAACTGCGGGTCCTGCTACTCAATGATACATTTCAGAAACTCAATATGGACTCACTTATGCCAATCCTTAACATGGAAAACATATCTATGCAGTGGCTGAGACATGTTTCAATGCTCTGGAGAGCACACCTGCATATCCATGTTATAACACATACCTCACCTCTTGCCCATCATCCTTTATTGGAACACACGGGCCACAGGTGTGTCCATATTCCTGAAGGATATGTACACCCCCACGCTAGTTGTACTTGCATAACTTCAGATGCATTATGTTGAGCAACTACCTTTGTGCCAAAGTGGAATCCAAATTGCACCTTGCGACAGACCACCCACCATGCCTCAGAATTCCCAACTGTCATATTGTGTTGTAATGGGGAATATTAGGTTTGAGACAGAAAACCATAATAATGGCTACTCTCAACTATTACATTGTGAACTGGGAAGACTCCTCATGTACCAACAGCTGCGCTCAATGCATGTTGGATTTCATCAACCCCAATGACCTGGATCATCATAGTCACACAAACAGGGCTAACAGTATGCTACACATAGTCAGTCTCCAAAGCCAATGTTATGCTTCTTAAGAGCGAAGTTGTCATGGCACCCATGCAGATGGACAATGCACGTGCAAATGCTGAATCCTATACAAATGAACTTTAAGCACTCACATAAGTGCAGTGATTGTGCCATTGAAACATAACCGAGATTCAACCAAACACAAACAAGAAGGCAAACTGGTGGTACCCTGCCTTAAAGTGTATCACAGAAGGTAGTAACTGTTGCAAGAGTGAACACACATGAGTGGAGGTGATCCCTGGTCAGCCTCAGTAAGATGCAGATACACCATATAAAACCACACAAAGCTACTGTGAAACTAATCAGCCACATATTATGAGGCCAACCACAGAGCATTATATAGCTGTGTCATGAATCGTAATGGCAACAAGACCTGCCGTGCTTCACAGCACTATGGCATGAGAAGTACTGCACTTACAGAAATAGCGCCTGTTCATCCAGATATGGTCTTGGAGAACCTAAACCCACTCCCACCTTCCCCTCAACAGGTACAAATATTTATATATCCATGTACACTACAGAGCCCCTGTAATAACAACTATGCAGGTACAAGCTGTACTCTCTAAAGCCATACATACAGATTTCATGGGACCTGTCAACATCCCAGGGTGTATCCTACAGAAATGTCAGAACAATTTGCTCTCCACATACACATTATGTTCAATCATAGTTTCATGTCAGGCTGTGTACACACTGAATGGTGCACAGCAACAGTTATCACACCACACAAAGGGGGAGACACTACTGATAATGGGAAATAGTGCACTACTACCCTGCTGAGTCTTGTCTGTAAGGCCATGAACCATGATCAACTTATTTGATGTAGTCTGAACAGATGTAGATGGCAGTAAGGTTGATTCACACAGCATATCATGCCCTTGCCCTGTCTTAGGACACCATCACCCATACAGTGTTCCAGCTACACTCAGTAAACTAGGTGTATATTCCTATGTCACAGGAGTGGTTGGCAACTGGACTGCTGGCAGAAACAACACTACAGAAGGTGTCTGACTAATACACACACATCAAACCAGTTCCAGCTACAGTAATACAGGGGTGATTCCTGGTACTCCCCCTCTTTGTTATCTATACCACATAGACTAACACAGAAGGCATCTGCCTATTGATGTTTGCAAATGACTATGAACTAGGAGCAATAGTTGACTGTGTGTGCTGCGGTCAGCATACAGAAGGGCCTTTGTGAGTCAATGTGTGGTGTGTGACGTATGGCCACAAACTGACAGCTAAGTATTGCATTGTCATCCCCTATGTTAAAAACCCTGTGCCCATGAACAACAACCTAGACAGCGGTCAACATAATGGAAACTGTATGTGTATGGGAGGCAGCTGGACAGTAGTCTTTCCTTTGATAGTTACTTCACCACATCAGACAGGTAGTCATATGTGGCACCCCTACTCATGACAGGGTGCCATCCATGAATATAGAGATCATTGTTCAGCCATAGTCAACACTCAAGAGACCTATAATAGATCACATATCTCCTTTAAAGGTTATTGGCCATGTTCAGATGGCCTACAATGGCCTTCCCAATCCCTTGCTCCACTATGTAGCATGATGCCTACCCTGAATAAAGCCATGTCCAACCCAGAGATGTTGGACATGCTACACTTACAGGGCCATGTCCAACCCAGAGATGTTGGACATGCTACACTTACACATCCTGATTTCAAATAAACACATACTTCATGGACATCCACCTTTCTAGTACAAGAATCACAACATGCCTGACAGATCTCTGTCCCATACACTTTACATACTCCTGCCATACTATAGGTTCATAGATAGGTACTAGGCTATTAGCCCTAGGGCCTATATAAGCCTAGCCAAAAAGGTACCCTGGCTTTTGCCACCCAAGAAAATTATTTTCCTGTGCCCCTGTCGAGCAGAGCCACAGAAGTGATCCCTGGGGTGAATTTCCTATTTCCCATCCAATCATCAAGATTTTTCTTGGAGTGCTAATGAGGAGTTCTGTTTGACATAGATAGGTAGTCTATTCCAGAGTATGGGCAGTCTCTGGGACAGGAATCTATCCCTCCAGCATGTTCTGTTTATTGTGGTGACAAAGTTTAGGTCCCTAGAGTGTGTAGCATGGAGGGATTGGGATTTCTTTAAGTGGAGCATGTCCAACAGCTCTGGGTTTGACATAGCCTTGTATGTTAGGCAGAGATCGCCTCTGAGTAGGTGATATGTGACAGAGTAAAGCTGGAGTTTTTTGAGACTGTCTGCATAAGGCATTTGTTTGAGGCCAGTAATTTTTGAGAGGTATTTCTGTGGCCTTTCCAGTTGTAGATGTCTTGTGAGGTACATACAAAAAGGGGCATTGTACTCTATAATGAGTCTAATGAGTGATGAGTAGAGGGGAACAATGACCTCTTTTTTTCTGAATGAGAAACCTTTTGTGATGAGGTGAGCCATGTAGAAGGATTTCCTTACCACTGTGGCAATGTGATTATCAAAGGAGAGACTACTGTCCACCTGTGTCCCAAGGTCTCTTATCACACTTTCGGCATTAAGTAGACTACCACTTATGTGGTAGTTCATGGGTACAGAGTTTTTACCAAAGGGGGTGAAAATACACTTTTTGGCATTGAGCTTCAGGCCATGGCTTTGACACCAGGCATCTGTCTTAGTGAGGCCCTTTTGTAGTATGTCCATATCATTAGGAGTTTTGATTATGGCTCCTAGTTTGCAGTCATCTGCAAACTTTGTTAGCCAAAGTCCTGTGTTAGCCTGTACTTCAGAAAAGTACATACCAAACAGGAGAGAACCCAGGACTGAACCCTGTGGTACTCCACTTGTCACTGGTCTGAAGTCGGATTTGGAGTCTGCTACTTTCACAGTGTGGGTTCTGTCCATGAGCCAGTTGGCAACCCATCTTGTGACATAGGGATTTATACCAAGTTTAGTGAGCTTATCTATAATTCCAGAGTGGGGGATGGTGTCGAAAACCTTGGCAAGATCTAGATAAGCTGTGTGAACCACCTTACCCTCATCTATGGCTTTGGAGACTGTTTCAAAGAAGTCATTGAAGTTTAGGAGACATGATCTGCCTTTTACAAACCCGACCTGGGTAGGATCCAGAGTTTGGAGATTACCAATGTCTTTGTTTATGAGTTCCATGATGATACATTCCATGGCCTTGCAGATCAGGCTCGTCAGGCTAATGGGGCGGTAGTTCCCAGGGTCTGTCATGGCTCCCATTTTGTGGAGTGGGATAACCATTGCAGTGAGCCATTCAGTGGGCACAAAGCCTGAGGTGAGGCTATGATTGAACATGGTACTTAGGTAGGGCACCAGTTCATTCTGTAGTTCATGTAGAATGCAGCCTGGGATATTGTCAAGTCCCATGGATGCTGTGTTCTTGGCTTTGGAGAGTTGTATTTTACCTGTACAGCCGTGATTACAGGAACTTTGCATTTTTTTGGTATAGAGATGGACCCTCTAGGGGGTGAGAGGGGGGTAAAGTTAGCACTGAACCTATCTGCAGGGATGTTGGCAATATCAGTTGGGTCTGTATATTTAGTGCCATTGTGCTGTAACTCAGAGCAGATCTGAGTGTTGCCACTGAGATTCTTGACATATCTATAGAATGCTTTGTGGTTGTCTTTAGAGTCAGTGGCAATTTTGTTTTTGTAACTAGCTTTGGAGGATTTTATGAGGGATCTCAGCTTCTTACTGAGGTTGACCAGGGAGTTCCTCCAGTCATGGGATTTTATTATTTTTTGCAACAGTTTCTTTCTTCTGTTGTAGAGTTTGTTTATGGCAGAGGACCACCAGATTGGCTTCCTTTTTTTGGAAGATAGCATCTTGATTCTATTAGGGATAGCATGATCCATGCACTCGTGTAAGTGCTTATAAAGTGCATTTGTGTAGGATTCAGCAGTCGTACCTCTATTGTCCGTCTGCATGGGTGTCATGAAGTTTACCACTTCTGTCCTAAGTGTGAAGTTGGCTTTGGAGAAGTTTTTTATGGTGGTTTCCCTAATTGGGTGTGGGGGGGGGGTGTGGATGTCTAGGGTGATTAGCTGGTGGTTGGATCTGACCAACGAGGAATTGACCTCTGGTGTGGAACACCGGTTGCCCATGTTGGTAATGACCAGGTCTAGGATACTGCTGCCCCTGGTGGGGGTGTGAACACATTGATCCAAAGTGTTGGAATTTATGAATTCCAGAAAACCTTGAGCAAAAGAATTGGTACATGAGTAGTTTTCCCAGCTAATGGTGGGGTAGTTGAAATCACCCATTATTAGGGTGTTGGGTTGTACCCTAATAATTTCCAGTGTATCAAGAAATGAGGAGTGGGAATCCTGGGACATGGTGGGGGATCTGTAGCAAGCTACAATTTGGATTGCAATCTTGCCCAGAGTTAGTTGCACTTGGATAATCTCAGATATATTATGCTATGCAACTAGCCTGGAGGTGTGGATATCCTTAATGAATATAGACACACCTCTACCTTTAGTGCTTCGTTCCGGGTTAGGTGGCCGAAAGGTGTGGTATGAATTATATCCTGGTAATGCAGGTGTGCTCTCTGGAGCTTTGAACCAGGTCTCTATCACTGCACAGATGTCGATGTTCTCCATTTTAAGGAGTGCCTCAAGTGAGTGCATTTTGTGGCTTAGACTTCTAGCATTGAGTAGCATTACCCTCAGATTTTGCTTGCTTGTACCTGTTACGGTGGTGAATTTGTCATTTGAACCTTGCCTAAAAAAGGCACTATAGGGGTGGCAAGAGCCTTAGCTAGTATCTGGAATCCCAAGGGTGACAGGTGCAGGCCATCTCTGGCAAAGCATCATGGTCTGTCGATCATGTAGTCCCAGGCAGACAAATACCAGACCCCCTTAGAATGACACCAGAAGCTTAGCCAATTGTTGAAGTCAATCATTTTGTCCTTGTACTGTGGTATCATTCTGTGTGATGGCAGGATGCTACTCAGGGCTAGGGTCATACCTGCCTGGGATACAAGATTGGAGAGCTCCTCCATATCTCTTTTCATGTTGTCCAGGGAGGTACATCTCAGTTAATTCACATCAACATGGACAATGACAGTGTCATATTTATACTTGTTGTGGAGTGACCTGAGTGCATTATGTGGCAGATCCTGGCACCTGACAGGCAGCTGACAGTAACCTTCTCCTTGTTTAGCCTGGTGAGTGGAACATCAGTGTGCCTGACTATAGAGTCACCTATGACTAGAGTGTTGGGTACTTTATGCCTTATGGGCTGTGGTTGAGTGGCACACTGAGTTTGTGGGCTATGTGTCATTTGGGTTGTGTTGGAGGGTGGAGTTTGCTTGCTTTTCTGCTTTGGAGGTCCCTGATGCTTGGGCAGGTTTTTATTGAGAGTCTCCGTGAATGTAGGTGTGTGTTTTGTATTTCTGTGTGTGTTTTGGTGGTGTAGGTTTTGAGGGACTATGTGATGAGTGTGGTGTGGTGCAAGTGTTTACCTTCTCCTCTTGACTGTCTAGTCCAGTCTTGGGTAAAGAGAGCTTTGCTTCCAGTTTGGCTATATAAGTGCATCTCTCACAGGTTGTAGTGGTGGGTGGTAGGAGGAGAGGGTTGTCTGTGTACATGAGGCAATTGCTGCATTGCCCCAAGATGCCCAGATTCATCAGGTAGACAGGAGAAATCACCGGTAGCTGACCCTTAGACATGCCTGGATAGGTGCTTATTTATTAAGTACTAAAAATTGCTTTCCTCTAGACAAGTGAGGAAAGTTGAGTGCTGTAGTAATTTGCAGCTTATTTAGTGCTTACAACAAGTTCTGAGAAGTGCTGAGTTCAAAGAAACATATTTGAGTGCTGAAACTAGAAAACTGGTTAGTTCTAAGAATCAAATTAAGCTAGAAGGCTTCCCTCCAACACAGAAAGGCTTGGGGGCTCAGAAGCCTACAAACAGTCTAGACCACTTACAGAAAAGGCAGGAAACAAGCTTATTTTTTTTTCTTTCTCAGATGCTCTCTTTGTACACAGTAGGAGTGCCTGAAATCAGAATATGATCTCACTGCACTCAGTTGAGTGAGCAAATGAGATGGGCCCTGAAGGAGTATCCAAACACAAATTTACAAGAGGGACAGGCAGTTTCAAAGCCACCAAGATTAACATCAAAACAAAACCAGGGAGGGTGGATGGGGAACTAACTGAAAAAACAGAGTCAAAACTTCCAGTTCAGTTAATATTCAATGCAACGCCAATAAATCAATTAAAATGCTGTATTATTTGACAAAAAGTGCAGATAAAAGATGCTTAAATTCTCTTATACATCCAGTTGAATACAGCTAGATTTTAGCCGACCAAAGCTCAGGT
This sequence comes from Protopterus annectens, assembly GCF_019279795.1. NCBI lineage: Eukaryota > Metazoa > Chordata > Ceratodontiformes > Protopteridae > Protopterus > Protopterus annectens. The sequence continues at coordinate 1,532,853,980 of NC_056741.1, read as the reverse complement.
TTTAAGCAGAAAATATTCCAAAATGTACCACTTAAATAGGCAGTAACAGGATATCAATCAATGAGACTACCACCGACTGCAATTACTGTCTATGCAGGTATTCTAACAGGCAATAAAATCTAGCAAACACTAACTGAAAAAACAGAGTCAAAACTTCCAGTTCAGTTAATATACTAATATATGCATCCCTGTCCAGCGAAGCTGCACATTGCCCGTCTTTGTGACATGATGTGAGGACCGCATGGCACATATATCAGAAACCCTGTGGATCAATTCTGCGGTACTGTTTGAACTGGCCACTGAAACTTACCTCTCTTTTGGCTACAGCTAGGAAACCTTTCAGCCTAGGCTCATAAATGGCCCAGGGCATACAGCCTACTAGTTCACTATGACCATACATGTTATAGTTGATATCCAACTCTGCAAATACCATCAGGCTAGCCATTGTCTCATGTGTTTCACATGTGCAACACGGGTAATACATGGCAGGATGCTAAACATCTGTACAGTGCCATGTAGATGTATATGGCAAAACACATACATGTAAAACTTTCTGTGAGTAAGTCTGCAGGGTCACAGGTCACATCCCTTACGGCTGTGTATGACTATATATGTGACATATACACCATTAAGGTCTATTGCATTAATGTGAACACATCCAGGCATGTGCTGATAGGTAAAGACACCAGTGCAGGCAAACAGACTTGCCCACATCAAGACATCCACATGGAGTATGAGCAATGTCATCACTTAATACATACATATATGGTGATAACATTAAATCACCAGTAAGTGTCAAATGTGTGTGAGTTAAACATGTCAGTGGTGTTAGTGTCATGTAGAGTTGCAAAGACATATTAGTAATCTTAATAAATGTGATACACGTGTATGTTCAGCTGTACTTCTGTACTTCTCTAAGTTACTGTGACCTGTCTCCATCATTATGTCTTCCAGGTATGCCGCGTGCCGGGCTGCCACTATACACCCGCTTGGAGGATGAGGTCCTCATCCCATACCTCCTCGACAACCACGTAACACTCTTCAGCCATATGCCACAGGATGCACAGCAGCGGGATGCCCAGTGGGAGGAACTCCGCAGGAGGGTAAATGATGTTGGTGGCCACAATTGCACCTATCAGCACTGCATGGACCTCATAAGATGGGCAAAACAGTGTGCTAATGCAATCGTCAGGGAACAAGGTGCAACAGCTGGGGGGCCACTCAACCAGTCCTCACTCACATGTACCAAGGAGCTACTGGCCAACCTGGGGACACCTGCAGACCTCCATCCACAAGCTTTAGCTGGTATTGTGGAGGTGGGTGTCTCTCCACCAAGCCTAGAGTTGCCTGGTAAGTCACTACTGCACATATAACACAACTATATTTCATATAGTTATATGTGTTACTGTACAATATGTAATGTAACATCATATGCAAGGCATGTATGCACACATGCCACATACTATAGTCTGCTACTCTATGTATGCACAGATGTGCATACTCCATAGTATAGTCTATTGTACTGGCTTATGTGCTAACATGGACATTGCACCCTGTAGCTATCACACAGGTGTGAATAATGATCTTACTGCTGTGACACCCCTATTTAGGTCCCTCGGGCGTTTCGCAGCGACACCAGCCTGTTGCAGGTGAGATTGTTATTTACCAGGCTTGATAATGCACAGATCATATTAATTGCATGCTATCTTCCATGTGGACATTTAACACACGTACACATAATGTATGGTGGTCCTGTTAATATACACTGGTCAGACCTGCAATGCATCACAGTGGTTACCCATGTGGAATGATTTAAGACTATATGAAATACCTACACTAAACCTAACAAACTGCCATTGCCAGATATGTGGACAGCTGTGAATACAGTGTTGGAGCTGTGGTTCACTGTAGGGACAGGTACTACAGATCAGCATTACGCATGTGGGGAATACAAACAGTACTATACAAAGAGCATATGTGTGCACACACTCTAAATGTGTTGGCGCTGGAGTATGACCAGCCCACAGGATTCACCCTTCTGGATTATACCCGTGCTATGAATGTCACACAATGTCATGTGCTATCTGACATGTCCATGACATGTAGTAGGCTGACTTCAACACTGCTCAACTATCCTGCAAAACGTGATATCTCTCATCCCAAACATACCACCCTTTGTCTGCATAACCATGTCCTCAGTGGAGCATATGACATCTATGGGTGTATGTCATATGGGATAACACTGACATGTGACATAGATGCCCATCACAACCACTGGACAAAAAGTACAGTTTTGTACCTACCATAAATGTAGATGTTAGAGTGCTAATACAGCTGCAGTCATAACAGATGGGTTCTCCTGCCGTCAGGTGGGTCCTCGGTCGGCCGAATTCCAAAGTCTAGGTCCAGCGTCGGTTGTCGTCGCTTCTTCCCTGATGTCAGTGCACCAGGGGTATAAAAGAACCAGCCAACGCCATTTTCTTCAATTTTTCTTGCCCCAGATGTCAGGTTCCCCCAGAAGGAAGGCAATACATAAATTTGTGTAATAAAGCAATGCAAAATAATCAAAATACAGTAGTTGCAAGCAAACACACCATAAAAGAATACCCCAATCAGGTTGTATGAGGAGGTGTTAGCCAATAGGCCTGTCCCAAGAGGGGAAGGAGGGAGGGAAACCTGGACTGCAGCTGTATTAGCACTCGAACATCTACATTTATGGTAGGTACAAAACTGTACTATGTTCATCATGCATACAGCTGCAGTCATAACAGATGGGTAGAATCCCAAAGCTAAGAAAGGGGTGGTAGGCACTAGGTGGAACTAGGAGGAGCCAGAATGCCCTGCAAGACTGCAGTGGCAAAGCCTGCTCTAGTTTTGGAGTATAATGGCAGGTGGTAGTGCTTGGAGAAGGTATGCACAGAACTCCAAGTGGCTGCTTCCAAAATATCTTTGGTAGGAACTCCTCTGAGGAAAGCTGCAGAGGTAGCTGTGGCCCTTGTGGAGTGAGATCTGATGCCTGCAGGTACAGTTTTACCATGAAAAGAATAACAAAAGCATATGCAGTGGGCTATCCATTTTGAAATTGTCTGTTTGGAAATTGGCTTCCCTTGAGCTCCTATAGCATAGGACACAAAGAGCTGTTCTGATTTTCTGAAAGGCTTTCTTCTGTCCAAATAATAACGCAGCTGTCTGTGGATGCCCAAGGAATGTAGTAGTCTCTCCCCTTTGTTCTGAGGATTAGGGTAGAAGGTAGGTAAGTGTATAGCCTGATTCAAAGCTACCCTGGATACCACCTTTGGCATAAAGGATGGGTTGGTTCGTAAGGAAACTCTGTCCTGATGGAAGATGATAAAAGGCTGCACAGCCATGAGGGCTTGTAGTTCCGATACCCTACGAGCTGAGGTGATAGCCAGAAGGAAAGCTGTTTTCCAGGACAAATATTGCAAATCTGTTGAGGCAGCTGGCTCAAAAGGAGGCAATGTCAGCTTTTCTAGAATGAAGTTGAGATCCCAAGCAGGTATTGGTTGTTTCCTTGTGGGTTTTATATTCTTAGCCCCTCTGAGGAACTGTCTTAAGAGGGGGTGAGAGAATAAAGGTGGATCAGTGTTGTATTCTGCAGAAATGGCTGAGGCATGGATTTTGATGGAGGAGAATGAAAGTCCACTGCTTAGCAGCTCAGCTAGATACTGTAATATTTGAGGTAAATTCAGTTTTCCAGGATTCTGGCCCTTTTTCTCATTCCAGGCACAAAACCGTTTCCATTTTGCGGAGTAAGCTTTTCTAGTAGACGGCCTTCTGGCCTCCAAAATGACATCCTGCACCTCCTTGGAGAGTAGGGTGTGTTATGATGTTAAGGAATATTCCATGCGGCCAGATTGAGTGTTCTCAGCTGACTGTGAAGAGTTTTGAAGCTGTGCTGAGTCAGAAGAAGAGGCATTAGAGTTAGGGTCCATGGAGGGGAATGCGTCAGGCTCCTCAGGAGTGGGTACCAGTGCTGTCTTGGCCAGTCTGGAGCAATGAGAATCATCTTTGGTCTGTCTGCTCTGGTTTTTAATAGAACTTTGGGCAGCAGAGGAAGAGGTGGAAAGGCATAAACTGTCATGGTTGTCCAACTGAAAGTCCACTCTCCAGGCCTGTGGATGAAAAGTCCTTGAGCAGAATTTTGTCAATTGGTGATTTTTGTGGGAGGCAAAGAGATCTATGTCTGGCCTTCCCCATGCTTGAATTATCTCTGTAAAAACTTGAGGATGCAACTTCCATTCATGTGGATCTGTCATATTTCTGCTTAGGTTGTCTGCCAGCATGTTTTCCTTGCCTGGCAAGTACTGTGCTTGAAGTTCGATTTGTAATTCCAGAGCCATGTTCCAAAGTGACATGGCCAGCCTGCATAGGGGGTATGAATGGGTTCCTCCCTGTTTGTTTATGTACCACATTACTGTGGTGTTGCCTGTCCTTATCAATAGTTGACCTGGATGCAGAAGGTCTTTGAAAGCTATAATAGCATTTATTACTGCTAGCATTTCCTTTTGATTGATGTGAAGGTGCTTTTTTTTTTGGGACAATTTGCCCTGAATGCACCGATCTGTCATCCAAGGCGTCTGTTGTGATGACTTGATTTTCTTGAGGCTTGCAGAATGGGAGACCTGTGTTTGTTTGGCATGCTTGAGCCCACCACAGAAATTCCTTTTGAAGACATGGAATTAGTGGTATTATTGTTTCCAAACTGTGGCTGTGTTGAGACCATAGGTTTTTCAGGTACCGTTGAAGTTTCCTCATATGCAGCTTTGCACATGGGATTAGTAGGATGCAAGATGCCATGAATCCCAGAGCCTGCAGGATTTTCCTTGCAGTCAGCCTGGTGAAATTTGCTAGTGTTCTGAAGTATTGAGTTAGTTGCCCCTGCTTCTCTGGTGTGAGGTAGGCCATCTGGGTGTTTGTGTCCAAGTTGGCACCCAGGAAAATTATTTTCTGAGAGGGTATTAGCCTTGATTTCTTTTTGTTGACTGTGTATCCCAGAGAATTCAACAACATTACTACAAAAGCCAGATGTTTCAGAAGTATGTGCTTGCTGTCCGCTTGGATCAGGCAGTCGTCCAAATATGGGTATATTTGTATCCCTTGAAGTCTGCAGTAGGCAATTACTGATGCCAGGCATTTCATGAATACTCTGGGCGCAGTAGATAAGCCAAAGGGCAATGCAGAGAATTGATAATGGGTTGAACCTGCAAGAAATCTGAGGTATCTTCTGGAATTTTGTCTGATTGGGACATGCAGGTATGCCTCCTTGAGGTCCAATGTTACCAGCCAAGACTCCTTGCCCAGCATGGGAAGAAGCTGCTGTAATGTGAGCATCCTGAATTTTGGTACGAGTAAAAATGTGTTTAGGATGGATAGGTCCAAAATAGGTCTCCAATCTTTTCCCTTCCTTGGTACCAGGAATAGTCTGGAATAAAAACCTTGACCTTGTTCGTGAGTAAGTACCTCTTGAATAGCTTTCATGTCCATGAGATCTGAAATTTGTCTTTGTGCCTCTGCCCTTTGATTGTGTGGCAGGTTTGGCATGCCTCTCATTTTTGGAAGGGTGTGAAAATGGAATCTGTAGCCTCTGTTTATAATGTCCAGGATCCACTTGTCTTTTGTGACAATATGCCAATTTTTTTGAAAATAATGCCAGTTTCCCGCCTAAGGGTGCTGCCATTTGAGCCTTGCTTGGCATGCAAAGGGGAAAGTCATTGGGCTTGCTTTCTGAATGGCTGTGAACTATCCTCACCACCTCTTTGTGTAGGAGCTTGCCATTGTCTGCCTCTAAACGATCCTTGAGATTGCCCGCTGCCCCTCGGGCGCCTGTATCTACCTCTTTGGGGTCTGTCCGTGGCTGGAAAGGACCAATTTTTGGAAGGCCAATTTCTACTGAAACGTGGAGGTTGTACCTGTAGAAAATCCTTCACTGTTTGCATTGATTTAGCCCTTTCCTCCATTTTCTTTAATACCTCCTCAGCTTTAACACCAAATAATACATCATTTTGTAGAGGGGCATCTAGTAATTTAGCTTTGACATGATCTGGTAAGGTTTGCTCCTTGAGCCAGGCATGTCTACGTATGACTGATCCTGTTACAGCAGCTCTACATGAGGCCTCTAGAGCATCAAAACCACATTGCAAGGTATGTTTACCCACTTGTTCTGCACTATGCATCAAATCCTGCAACTCCTTCAAGTCTGGTTGTTCAGGTTGTGATATTTTACTTCTCAACTGTGATAACAGAAACTGTTGGTACTTTAGCATATGGAACTGGCAGTTTAATGCCCTCATGGTTAAGGTGGCTGAGGTGTATACCTTTTTTCCCCACCTTTCTAAGGATCTGGAATCTCTCTCGGAAGGTAACGGGTTTTTAGCAGTGGAGGCCTTAATTCCCTTGGGGCCCTGTGAGATAGTTTCTGGGTCAGCCGCATGGCTTTTGTATAAAAATTGGTGCAAGTCAGGAACCCGGGAGTACATGTCAGGCTTGACTGGGGCTGGAGGTAAAGAATCCGGGTTAAGGCAGGCCTCTGAGTACACATCATCTAGTATGTCTAAGACAGGAGGTATAGCCAGAGGCCTGTGCTGGGGTAGCAAGAGAAAATCCCTAAGCCTTTTCTTGGAATCTGAGTACTCTTGGCCTTCCCAGTGGAAGTGTTCCCTTAAGGTATGCAAGGTTTCCCCAAATGAGAAATCCTCTGGGGGGGAGACAGAGGGAATGGACTCCTCAGCATCAGAATCTTCAAAAGGGGGGTAAGAATGTTCCTGTTCATCAGAGTGATCTGAAATAATGGAGGCCTGGTCAGAGGAGGGGGATTCTTCCTCCACTCTGGGCCTTTTGTCCGGGGTTGAGAACCCCTGATAAGAGTAATCAAATCCTCAGCCATTTTAAGCATCTGTTTTTTAGGCATGGGGCCTGGAGAAGGGCCCCGTGGAGTTTGTTTCTTAGAATGCATGGCTGCTTTAGACTTAGTGAAAGCCTTGATAGAAAAAGAAGATGAAGGTCTGAAGACACCTTGAGAGGAGGCAGACCTGTCTAGATTTTGAGATTCACCACCAAGAGTGGCTTCAGTATCTGTAGTCGGGGTGTGGGCCGAGGAGCCTGCGACCTCAGTCACAGAAGACACCGCCAATGAAGTGTCGTCGGTAGGCAGGGGCTGCGTAGGCACCTCGCTGAGAACCGGACCACCTGTAGTTGGCTTTGGCGTGGTGTCGGTAGAGGTCATGGACCTCATGTGTCAGTCCTTATCTTTGCGATTTTTAGACAAAACTGGAGTCGGAGTATCCGACGACATAATATAGTTAAATTTTCTGCCAAAATAGTGCTGGGCGAACTCCGCCCGACGCTAAATGGTGCGTTTGTTGAATGTAGCACAAAAACGACAGACCAAGACGTCGTTGTCTGGGCCTAAGCAAGGAATGCAGTGGGAATGAAAATCCTTATGCGGTATTTGCTTCCCACAAGAAATACAATTATTGACTTTGTCTGACATCGGTCTGAGGCAAGAAAAGTTTCCCCAACGGGGTACTTAGCTTTCAAGAAGACTTCGGTTACAAAATTTTCGTAATTTCAGGAGCTGGCCGACTGGCACTTGCGAACTGCTTCTGCTTCGGGCACCGCATGGCAAGAAAGACTGAAGAAAATGGCGTTGGCTGGTTCTTTTATACCCCTGGCACACTGACGTCAGGGAAGAAGTGACGACAACCGACGCCGGACCTAGACTTTGGAATTCGGCCGACCGAGGACCCGCCTGATGGCAGGAGAACCCATCTGTTATGACTGCAGCTGTATGCATGATGAACATCATGTGTACACTTGGCTATGGAGGATGGCCAGAGACATGAAGTAACATACACAGTAGAAGTGATGTACGTGTGTACACCCTGTTGTACATTGGCTCGACACAATACAGCTATGGCCTTTGTGTAATGGTGATATTGCAGATGTGAAACTCTAAACATCATACAGGCCTGTGTACAGCTTGTGTAAGCATGACATCAAAACCACAACATAACATGTCTAGAACATCTTGAGTGTGTCATAAATGAAAGCATTCACCTATACAGTATCCAAATACATACATGTGTTGCACAACATACACATACAACCACAGCAGGCCACAGATACAGTACATTCACCTTGCTGGTGTCAGCCATCACTGTCATGCTTGCTCCTCATGTGTGTGAGGTACACAGATGGCATGTGGGCCATAGAATACTGCTAGGTTAGCCATGTCGGGGCATAGTTGCCAGGCATCAGTAATATGGTTCCAGATGTGCAGGGGTGTCATATGTATACCCTACAGTGACCTGTGTCACACATTCCACATTAGGGTTTAGTGTGTATACACCTCAGTGACATGGGTCACATTCCTCATTAGATATGTATTGTATCTGAACACAGTCATGGCTTTGAACTGTGTCTGTAACTCACACTGTATAGCAATAGTGAAGCCACATGATGCCCTGCAGTGGCTATGCACATTATATTTGTAGGGTGGACTGACAACATTGCGTCAGCTGAAGGTCCATGCTAGTATAACATGTCCCTGCATTGGGACACCATTAATTACGTTACTGTATATTTGAAAGGACACCATTGTGTTACACATGTATGCATGTCATTCAACACATCAGCAGAAGACATGTCACACTACATGTGATTGGCATGGTCATATGCCACACATCAGGCTGGTGTACTGTTAACCTGTGCTGGTCTGTGGCACCATTGCAAAGTAGGGACAGCCATGTCAAACATGTGTGTACAGCCACATGCACATCGTCTGTAGACTCAGCTCAGGGGTAGGCAGACATAGTATTCACTCCACATACCCTTCTGCACATGTCCTCCTCACACATAGGGGCAGTGGCCAACTCAAAGACTCAGTAGCAGATGTGCAAAGGTCAGTGAAGGTCTGTTAACATGTGGGGTTTGTTGCACAAAACATGGCGGTGCGGTGCAACGGTGCATAGTGCATGCATTGAGTTGCAGGTATGGGCATAAGCTACTAACACAGGGATGTATGCTAACTTCTACTATAAATGTGTAAGGTGCATGCCTTCTACTATAACACATGCATGCTGTTGTGTGCAACTCAGGGATGTATGATAACTACCACTATAATTGTCTAAGCTGAATGCCATCTGCCATATCACATGCACGTTGCATGCTGTTGTGTGTCTGTGTGTCTGCATCTGTGTGTCTGTCTGTCTGTGTCTGTCTGTGCTGTATAACTTGTAATGTTCTTGTCTGCCCCCACAAGTGTTGATGTAGGTGCGTTGCCCTCCTGAGGTCCACCTGAAGTTAGTGTCCTCACAGACTCTAGCAGTGATGATGAAAGTATGATTGAGGCACAGGCAGGGTTGTCAGGGGCTGAATCTGTGCTATTGGGTGCCATTCCACCTGTATCCCCCACATTCCCACACATAGTTCTCCTGCCTACACATACCCCATCACCAGTGGCCATAGAGGAAGGACAGTTGGTGGATGGTAGCTTGGAACAGGGAAGTGTGGAGACTATGGAAGGTGTGCCTGCACACCATTATCCCAGAGACAACTGACTGGTGATGCTTCACACAAGCATGTGCCCAGTGCTGCTTATAGGAGGACCACTGGCCAACATGCCCCTGCAAGATAAAGCACATCAGCTGGTGTCACCAGACACATGTTTCAGGGTGTAATGGAGGCACAGGCACATGCTGAATGGCACAACAGAGAAGGTCTGAGGCTTCAGAGAGCTGCTGTCCATTCTTTAACTAACAACATCCAGGTAATTGCAAATGCTCACCATCATCTTGCAGATGTCTTGGATAGAAGATTGGGTGACATGGTGGGAGCCCTTGACTGTGGCATGTCAATCCTCGAGTGTGGAATCTTTGTGCTGAAACATCTGGTGGGAGTGAGGCGTTGGGCACGTGGATATAGGCCAGCTACATCACCTGTTGAAGGTCTACGTGAACATGCTACTTCACATGCCCGCTCCAATAATGGCGATAGCAGCAGCAGTGCAGCTGGTGCTGTTCTGTCCACACCAGGACACAGCATGCCACGTGCATGTGATCCTGGACGGTCCCAACAGGGACATGGTTCCAGTGGACATGTGTCATCAGACAGTACCCAATCCGGACCTCTGTATGGTAGTGCCCATGCAACCCCTGGCAGGTGCAGGTCACGTGGCCGTGGCTGAAAAATGTGAACTGTGGAAATTGCCCTGTACAGTCTGCAGCTGTCAATAATACCCCAGTGTAGGCCAGCCACATGCCAGACCTGTGTGCATAAATACACACACCAGAAACAAATGGAGGGCACCTCAACATACACATGAATAACATCCACACACACCCAATGATATCAAAGGCCCTAAACTACACACATGATGTCATCCAATGGTGCAGCATAGGCCTCTGGCAAACCTGTGCATATGATGATGCCTGTGCCCCATCCCTGTCATCCACATCATCAGTGTAGGGACATGCTCATATGGTCTGATGCACAGGGTGAACATATTAGGAAGACAATTGTAGATTAATATTGTTGAGTAGTGTTTGACAGGCAATAGACATACCATGTAGTACAGTTTTAGAATGCATTTGGTATGGCTGACAGTATGTATACTGTGTAGCAGTAACTGCATGTTGATCTTGATGTTCTGCCTTCCTCTTTCAGGTGTAATTGCATGTGCCAGGGGATGTCAGTGTTTGACATTAGTGTCCCATATGTAAATGTTGACTACTCACAGGTCTGTATGTCAATACCTGCATGCACTTTGTAGCTTCCACATCACAATTTTAGTCTCCCAAGTTTCAATTATGTTTACTGATCTAATGATCCAAGAGCATGATAGCTGTGTAGTAAGCTACTGTGTTCAGAGCTGTCACATCCATAGTGGGTGACATCACAGGTATAGTTACCTGGAGCAGGGAGGAAGTAAGAGAGTGGTATAGCAGATGACAAGGGTAAAGGCCAGTGGAAAAAGTGGCTTCTCATTGGGAAGCAGTAATACCCGCTCTCATGACAGGATGCAAACACAGACACACTCACACACCCAGGGATTCACAGACACAGTAACACACCCACACACTCAGGGATTCACAGACACAGTAACACGCCCACACACCCAGGGATTCACAGACAGTAACACACTCTCTGACACACACACACAGTTGCCAGTGCTCGCATGAGAACCCCTGCCTATGTGCAAATCATCTTACTATGCAATTACAAGATGCGCCACAGAGATTACACATGTACATGTAGTCGGAATGGCCTAAGATCAAGGACATCAACAGGGATACTAGATTGCAGTGAGTGAATGTGGGGTGGGGGGTTGATCAGCTGGCTATGGCTATGTAACAACAAGTCTCACCCCAGGGTGTACATGTTTACAGGTGGTTAGAATGCCCTTCTAAGATTGATGACACCAACAAGGATACTAGATTGCATTGAGTGGATGGAGGTGGGGGGCCTTAACATTTCACTATGGTAAAATACAGCCTCACACCAGGGACCGGACAGCCATACATACACACACACACACACACACACACACACACACACACACACACACACACACACACACACACACACACACACACACACACACACACACACACACACACTGTGGCATTCAGAAAGATATACACCTATGTCACACATATATAGGCTCTTGACATGTGTGAGACTCAACCACCTGCCTATGCCTTTCTTTCTACACTTCACTCTGTACTGATGTCTATCACAGTGTTCAGGAAAGTGAAAAACATTTGGGATGTATTCCCCACCATACGTGACATATATGGCCACACACACCCACACGTGCCAGTACTGTGAATCAAACACCTGCCTATCTCATGATAGGTATTACAGAGTTACAGCACTATCGCATGTGCTACAAAGTGTACCGACCTTTTCCTTTGCCATCTGTGCTGATATATGCACAATATATGCACAGGGGAGGTGTTACTGTTACAGGTGTCAAGAGGTTTGCCTTCGGTGTCACCCTTACTGCATTCTACATTGTGTGTCTTCCACTTCAATTAACAGAAACATAGCATAGCAGTTACCCAGGTTATTGTAGCAATGGTTGTAGCACACCTGTGGGCTGTCCTCAGTAATCATTCCTCTGCAAAGTAGCCCCACCACTTAGTAGTAATGTCCAAACATCTGTCCATACCTAAAGTACAGCTTATTGTACTTTGAGCATATCACCATATACAGTTGGCAATGTTGAGGCTGCATTGCAACAACATGCTGTACTAAGACAACAGTCACCTTCAAACATCAGACACTGCACATGCATGGAATCTAAACACACATCAATACATGTACACATATGCACTCTCCATCAGTAAGTGGACTAGCAGGTCAAGAGGATACATTCCACACCTTCCCCATACCATGTGTGAAACCTAGCCGAGCATTACACCATGATGGATGTTGTATTCATGTACTGGTAGGACACACAACCACCTTCACTGAGTAGCCAAGTGGACATTCATTCCAACAGCAAATATCAACGAGACACACACACAGCAATATTCCATGTCATGATCCCACAATCTGTTACTTGACTGATCCACAGTGAAGCCAGGGCACTGTAATGGTCAACAGTGAGCACTTCATATATGCCACACACACCTCATGATTACTGGAAGAGTGCCAGCAATGTGCTCTGTTTGAGCTAGGCATTACACTCATTCAAGCATGTGTGAGGTCTGTGGCTTGTAAACATCTCACCCCAGAATGTTCTGGCTATTGTGGTAATGAGGTTAATGTCCAGACAGCATGGGGCATGCATGGCTTGCAATTGATGATATGGGGTATATGTAGGAGCTGTGGGCACACATGGCTGTACATGTCATGGACATATCACCTGTAACTACTCAGGAACATACAGAGCATATCTGTATTTCCCTGAATCTGTCAATATATGCCATGTGTGTAGGTCCTATGATCTTGTTATTTAGGTATGTTTGTAGGCATTGCATTAGGTGGATATGTCTAATGACATACATGCCACATGGGTTGTTGTATGATATGATAGGTGTCATGGGTGACCAGTAGAGAGGGAATATTACCTCTGTCAACACAGATATCAAACCTTATGTACTGTTATCATTCAGCAGTCATGGACCTATCTGCTATGTGCATGTGTGTAATGAATGTAGCCACCTGTATGTAGAAAGGACAACAACAGCTATGGTATTTTCATTTATGTTGTATGAGTGTGGGATGTACATATCCAGGGCAGGTACATTTAGGTCATATCCAACCATGAGGGTGTTGTTTACTGGTGTACAGCAACAGTCAACTGTGTTAATGCTGACAACATCTGAGGGACCCTGGTATGTGTACAACTGACCTGGTTACAAACAGTGGTATATTTGCTTTGCATAACACATTATGCAACTGTGGCAGAGCATGGGTACTTGGCACAGTTGATTAGGGCTAGGTACAGTCCACCAATTGAAGGTTATTTGGTGTTCTACCATACTATGTCATACCACATGTATGGATGTGTGTTGGTAGTCTGAGCACATGGTGGTGGGTGAGGCTACAGCCTAAAATGCAGCTTATGCCATGGTCACCTGTACCTGACTCATCTGTGATGACATATGTTGGAGTAGTGGTCTTTACTTGTGAGTAGCCTTTATGAATATGTGGACAACACCTGGAATGGTCCGTACCAGTGTTATGGCCCACGTGTCTGGATCTGAGTTATATGGTGGTAGTGCAATTGTGCACTACAGAGCCTTCAGCCAGGTGTTCCTCACTGCACAGATGTCAGTATTCCCTATTGTATGTTCTACACTGAGCAAATGGATTATGAAAACCACACATCTAGCATTGGTTAGTATAAGCATCCAATGCAATTGTCTTGTAGGTGTCAGGGTGTTACTTCTGTGTTTAGGACTTTTGCCTTGGAATGCCACTATATGGGTAAATGTGACCTAGGTATTATCCACACTCCCTTGAATCATGGATGCATGTGCTGTGTGACAAAGGCTTGTCTTTCAGTCATGACATCCCGGAATGACAGAAACTGGACAACCTTATAATTGCAGCAGGATATTGGCTCATTGTTTTGGTCAAGCAGTTGCCACTCATACCATGACATCACTGTGAGTGGCACTAATGTGGTTGCTATCAAATGCTACATCTAAGGTGACTGACACCAGCAGACATTGTGTATATGACCAATGTCAAATATACGTTGTGTAGCATTCCTGCTAATAATGACAACTACTAACACAGCTAGGAGAGGACACCTGCACCTTAGTACCATTAGACAATGCGGCTCACATATTATGCTTGCACATGCCACTGTTCCAAGTATAATGCCACTGTCCACAACCTGCTATCAATGTATGCCTTTCAGGGCAGCAACGTGTGTGACACATGCTGTAGTTAGCATCCAGCAGTGTGTCCCAGTTAACCTATTGTCTGTCAATTCCACAAATGTATGATTGTGTATACTTCACATATATATGTCAGTACTTCATGTACATGTATGCATGTGTATCACACAGCACAGACACAGACATATAATTTATGGGCCACATACAGGTATCTAGTAGTAAACCTGTATGATGTGCATATATACAGACAGTTAAGATGTACATAGCTGTAAACCTGTGTGTTTACAATAGGGATCCATTACAACATGTTCTGTACATGTAAGTGTATGAGCATGCACACTGTGGCCTTCCATCGTTAGAATTGGAGTGCATCCCAGACATCCCTGTGCTGAGTGTATGAGTGTACCCCTTGTGTAATTTGAGTCAGTGCATCTGAACAAGACCATTGTTTCTAAGTGTATGAGCATGTCCAGTATAACCTTGTGTAGTTGTAGTCAAAGTGCATCCCAAACAGCCCTATACCACTAAGTGTATGAGCATGCCTACTGTCACCTTGTGTAATTGGGAGTCAATGCATCCAAACAAGTCCTGTGATTCTATGTGTATGAGCATGACCACTGTAGCCCTGTAAAGTGATAGTAGTTGTCCATTCCACAGATGGGCATACTCCAGTTCAGGGCTTGTTGTGCTATAACTATACCTCTCGGGCCTACCTATGTCTTACCTGCAGATGATGTGTCATGTTTGTGCATACAGGTTGTAATGGACTCCTACTTTAAACACACAGGTTTACAACTATGTACATCTTAACTGTCAGTATCCCTGTTGTCCTCACTCTTAGAAAGGCATTCTGACTGCCTTGAAATGTATAATCTTTGTGGCGTGTCTTGTAACTGCGTAGTACTGTAAAAGTGATCTGTAGATAGGCAGGAGTTCTGATCCCACCACTGGCAACTCTGTGTGTGAGCAAATGTCTGAGTGTGGTTGTGTGTGTGTATTTGTGTCTGCATTCTGTCACGACAGTGGGTTTTGCTGCTTTCCAAAGAGAAACCAACTTTTGCACTGGCCTTTATCCTTGTCATCTGCTAAACCACCCTTTTCTCCCCACCCCACTGCAAATAATCAGTCCTGTGATGTGACCCAGCTCCGAAGCAGAATCAGAGTAAGTGTAATTGTATGGTGTTTGTGGCACATACCCCAACTGCATACCACTCTACTAGCTACCTTTACATAGGCAAGACATGTATGCACAATACTGGCAAGTGTGTGTGTGTTTGTGCGTGTAACTGCCCTGTAGCCAGGCATGCACATGTGTTATGTCTTTTAACATGCTGCATACCATGGTAGTCATCTGTCGTGAGTGGAGTCTGCACATTACATAGTTAGGAATAGAAAAGAATAGACAGTCAAGAATGACTACAGTTGGGTATGTTGTTTTCCTGTGCCACTGTCGAGCAGTGACACAGAAGTGGTCGACGGGGTGTATGTCCATACCCATCATTCCCCCACCCAAACTCCACAATCCCTGGGGTATATTTCCTTAGCCATCATTCCCCACCCCAAACTCCACATACACAGCAACCATCCCTTCTCTGGTGAATTGATTATGATTTAAATGTTATAAAACAAGAGATGCCTCTGTTTTGTGTACACGTCAGTTCCTTTGGATCACTTCTGTGTCACAAAGGATGTTCAGATATGTGTGTGTGTGTGTGTGTGTGTGTGTGTGTGTGTGTGTGTGTGTGTGTGTGTATATACATATATATATATATATATATATATATATATATATATATATATATATAATGTATGTATGTATATATATATATATATATATATATATATATATATATATATATATATATGTCTATAGCTGTGTCTGTGTATATGAATATATATATATATATATATATATATATATATATATATATATATATATTTGTGTGTGTGTGTGTGTGTGTGTATACACATCCCGTAGGTGCATATATGTATTTAGTTATGACAGTTGTACAGATGTAGACTTGACTATGTTGTTTCACAGAGTACAGTACATTCAAGGGTACTGTACATATGTACACAAAGTGACTGTCTCATTTGTTTTCAGTACTGTGGAATACCTGTAGTAAGATGTGTATTATAAAAAACATGTGTACAACCCAGATGGCTTAGTGGTAAGTCCAGAGACCTTGGTGTGCATGGTCCAGGGTTCAAGACCTTCAAGGCTTGTTGATACTGTCATTTAGGAGTGAATAAGACACTTTTATGCAGTAGTAAGCATGTGTAAATGTGTTTTCATGACAGTAAGCAGTGGGTACACACAGGTAAAGACATGTACAACTCGCCGTACACTTGAAAAGCCCTTTGTTGGCAATCCTGCTGATGTCACCCACCTAGAAATACACCTCTGCAACTGCTGTACCCCAGTAATCTCTGTAGCATGTCCTGTAACTGTGAAATGTTGTGTGATAAACTAGTTTGGTAGGTGTTCTAATCCCAGACATGCTAACTGTGTGTGTGTCTCTCTGCCTGAGAAGGGAGCAATGCTTTTTAGAGTATGCACACTCCTTACAATTCACATACTCACCTTTGGCAATCCTGCTGATGTCACCCACCTAGGAATACACCTTTGTGACTACTGTAACCCAGTAATCTCTGTAGCGTGCCTTGTAACTGCATAATGCTGTAGTGTGATAAACTAGTTTGGTAGGTGTTCTAATCCCAGAGATGCTAACTGTGTGTGGCTGTCTGATAAGTGAACAATGCTTTTTAGAGTACGCACACTCCTTACGATTCACATACTCACCTTTGGCAACCCTGATGATGTCACCCACCTAGAAATACATCTCTGGGACTACCATAACCCAGTAATCTCTGTAGCACATCCTGTAACTGTGTACCACTGGAGTGTGATTTAGAACTGTGGTAGGGATCCATCCACAATCATGGCAGTCATGTATATTTTCTGTGTGTTTCAATGTCTGTGTAGGGAGCAATGCATTATACCCTACTCACTTGCAGGACATGTACAATGGCCTACTTTGGTATTCCTGCTGATGTCATACCCTGTAAAATACAACTCTGGGGAACAAGTTCCCTAGTAATCCTCATGGTGTGTCCTATAACATCTCCATGCAGTAGTGTGATATAGATCTTGGTCATGGGTTCTATACCCACATGTGTCAGTTGTGGACATGTTGTGTGTGTCTCAATGTCTGTGAATAATGCAATTTGAGCTACTCACTTGCAGGAAATCTAAAACTCCCTACTTTGGTAAACCTGCTGATGTCATTCCTTGTGAAATACACCATTGGGGATGGAGTAGCCCAGTAACCTCCGCAGTGCATGCTATAACTGCGTAATGTTGTTGTGTGATAAACTAGTTAGGTAGGAGTTCTATTTCAAGACATGGCAGGTGTTTGACAGTCAGAGCCTGTGTGGAGGTGGCTGTGCATGTCTAACCACTGGACATGTTGAGGAATGGGTTTTGTAGTTTTCCTATATGGTGGCCATATTATATGTCACAATGTCCACCTCACGAGGTTTACAGATTTCAATCAGCCAAGAGAGTGGGTTAGCAAGCCATACCCCTACATCTGGCAAAAGGCCTTGTGAACACAGTAAGCAACCCTACCATTACCCAGACTACGGTCTGAACCCATGTGACATACACAAACACACACCTAGAATATCCCGCTATGTTGCTAGTACCCTGCATATTGTTGACAGATAATAGGCATGGTGTGATTACAGTGGGCTACAGAGGGCATGGCACCCTGTCCAACAGTACAATAGGCACATAATTGTGGACAATGCGCCTTCACTATGTTCCCCACTGGACGCCTGCAACATATGTGGTGCCATCGAATGTGATCCACAAAGGACATACAATGCCTTACACACATGCCCTGTAGGAACAGATGCCACTGACACCAGAGAATACCTGTATTATGCTATCATTGCAGGTGCAGGGTTAACCTGCTGTCTATTAGCAGGTCCTGCCACACCAGGCCAGTATTGGCACAGGCCAGTATTGGCACATCTAATGATAACAGTCAGTGTACACAACATGTGCCAGGCAAACCAGGTACACATAAACATGTCACTGTACATTATTGTGGAACATGCACATCCCAGGTATTGTCCATGTAAAGGACTATCACACACAGACATGGCATGCATTGCAAAGCAATGGCCACACACAATGGTAACGAGGATGACAGGACAGGTCATACAATAACCATCTGTGTGGGACATTGGAGATGCTACACCCCTGAACCACACTGCAGACCATTGTCAGGTGGCCTGATGCCAAGGATTACCCCTCACCCAGCCTTGTACAACCATCTTGCACAGCCAACCACTACACACCCATGAAGCAATGCACACATGCATGTCAGTACTGGCACCTTGTGTCTGCGTGTGGGGTATGATGTTCCCAACCACAGTCACACCCAGTATAACTCCCATTGGCATACTGACTGCTGTCAGACATGTTCACATGCCATAGCACACAGAACCTCAGGATATTCCCTGTAGTGCATGTAATACCTGTGCATTACTGCAGTGTGGCAAACTTAGTAGTTAGGAAGTGTATTTGTGAGCCTGCAAAAGTGTGCCAATGTGTCTGAGTTCCTTAGAGAGTGTGGTTGTGTTGACAATAACATCTGTTCATGTGGACAGCCATGTGTGCTACATCTAATGTATGTCTACTATATCTCTGTTGCAGATGTTGCTCACCAGCACACATATATGTTCTTACAGCACACCAACATGTCAGCTTTGTGGCAAACGAAGTAACTGCATGCACTTGTAATAGTAATGGCTAGTCAGTCAGGGGTTTGAACCCCTGTGCTGGTAGGTGTGTGACAGAAGATGCTTAGGTTTTAGTCTCCCAGCCCTTCTCTGATGTACCTTTCCTCTGTCTGTCCCTCCCACACACTCTCTGGTGGATGTGGAGATGTACACCTGCTCAGCAGCAGCTTGTGTTTTGTAAGTGATGGTCATGATCAGGTGATGGCCTCTGCACCTACTGCAGTCCTCCTCTAGCTGATTGCATGTGGAACAGCTGTGGTGACATTCCCATAGCCAACTGCATGGAAACACAGTACAATATCTAGGAACAGCATGTTGGTGTTTGCCCATGGCAGTCACTGTGAGTGGAACCTAGATCTGGTGTTTGGTAAACAGCATCACAGATTATATCTGGATATTCCTCAAACAACATACACTGTGGAAAATATCCTAAAGACAGGAGGGTGATGTGCCAGACATGACTACAGCATGTAAGTGTAGCTATGCTTCATTCAGACTACTGCCAGTTTAACACGTTGTATGTGGTAATAGCTAGTCTACATGTTTTAATAACTGACAACACAGTGTTCTGTTTTTGAAGAAACTCATCTGTATGGACATCTGTGGACTGGTCAGTGTGTGGAACCATTTGTTTCTTGTGTTACTCACAGAACACACATCTGTGAACTGCAGAAGCATAGTGTGAGGATTGCAGTCAGTACACAGTGACAGTGATGAGAGTTACTGACATTGCATCCCTGATTGGACATACGTCACATGAAACATTGGTATGACAGTCACTGTCTGAGGTTATCACAGTGACATGCCAATAATGGGCCACTGTTCATAGCTGCAGTCACAAGTCATCTACACTTTGGACAGATGTCATGCAGTATATATGCATGTGTTGTGCTCCCTCTGCAAATGTATGACATCTGTTGTCTTGGGTTAATGGTAATATCTATGCATGCTGTTCTAAGTAATCCTGAATGCTGTTGAGTATTACTAAGCCTTATCTGTGTTAAAACTTCAACACCATAGGCTGTATGGGATTGCAGGTCCCGGTGGAACCACCTGTCCCACTTCAGCTGGCCATGGCACCAGGCACCAGCACATCTGGGGCCCAGCCTTGGACCTCCACCTCTGTTGGCTCTGCACCACCTTCGGGTGGAACCTCCACTGAGGATGGGGCTTGCCCCCCCCCCCGGGAGCAGGTCCAGACAGGAACTTGTCAGCAGTCATATGGTCCAGGCCGTGGTGTGTAGGGAGCTCAATAAGGGGTTTTGAGGCCAGCTACGCCAGCTCAAGAGCAGAGTGGCACAATTAGACGGTGAGCCTGCCCCTCCTAGACAGCCCCAGCACAGCCACCTTTGGGGCTGTGAAGGTGTAGTGGTGGCTACCCATGGGTGGGGACCTCCATCCCACTGTTTCCATTTGGGGGCTCATGGTCTTGTGACTGCCAAACACCCCCTCCCCATCCAAGGTATTTCCCCCCATGTGTCATATACCACCCCTGTATGCTGTCTTGTCTGTCATCGTACCCAACCTATCCTCCACGAGCATACCTACTCTACTTCCCCAACATCCCACTCTCACCTTACAAAAATGAAAACATAAGGCCAATCTGTTCCCAGAACGACTTTTGCCCCAGGCATAGCTGTCCATTTCACACACGTGTCCACTGGACACATGTAACCTTTTTAATTTGCATCACAACATACTACTGTTGTCTTCACCCCTCTCTCAGGCACACGATCCTGGTATGCACATGACTCCTAAAGGTTCCAGGTACATGTGATGCAGATGACCCCAGTGTACAAATGACACTACCGGTACCTCTATGGTTACTCCATCTAACTTTTTAATGATGATGATGTTGCATACAACACCTTGGAAGAGTACTGTTCTCACATTATGATTGGACAGGAACTGTTTTGTTAATGTAAATAAAATGCTCATAGTAATGTATATGGGCAATGTACAAATGTTTGAGTGTATTAATGACACATGTCTGTCTGCCGGAGTCTTGATATTACAAGGACAACACCACTATATAATACAGGAGTTGCTGGTGTTTTCCTTTTCATTCCCTTTTAATGCTTTGTTGTCACGTGGTTTGTTCTTGATATATCTATATATATCTATATCTATGTATGTAGATATACCTGGACATAAACACATACACATACATCTACATAATGAAATACATTTCCTATACTGTTGAATGACAGTGCTGGATGATATGTTTGTGATAACATCAGATGTCTGTATATCTGCCATGGCTTAATGGTAAATCACATTAACTGTGGTGTGCAGGGTTCTGGTTTCGAAACTTGCAGAAGCCGTTTATTTTGTTGCTGGGCAGAACAAGGGCCATTGGATATGGAGTGATTAAGGTATTTTTAAGCAGTTGTGAGTGGGTGTGAGTGGGTTTGTGCGACAGTAAGCAGTGGTTACATTTGGTTACAGTTCCTTACACTCAGTTACCTTCTTGATTGCTTAACCTGTGTAAGCAGTGCTAACCCCCGCGCAAACAGGCTGAAACCCACTCACTGCTGCTTAAAAGTTCTTACTCCCACTTACCCCCATGCTAATTTCTTTAAAACAAAAGAAAAAAGGGGTGATAGGAAAGTGGTGAAAATGGGGCACAAAGAGGGAAAGACAGTAGGCAAGGTAGCTAGGGATGTGCAGGAAGGGTGTAGGAAAGGTCCATAGCATCCATTTCTTCTAAAGCAACGGCTGTGCATATGCATTAAATGTGGCAATACATTTGGACACTCACAACCCTGAGAGAGGGGTGAGGACAAGAATAGTATGTTATGATGCCAATTAGAAATGTTTACGTGTCCATTGGACATGTGTGTGAAATGGACAGCTATGTACGGGGTGTGTTTTTTTTTTGTGAGAACAGATTGCCCTTTTTTCTTTTATTTTAAGGATAGAGTGGGATGTTGGGGAAGGAGAGTAGGTATGCTCAGGGATGATAGGTTGGGTAGGATGACAGACAAGACAGCAAGACATGTACAGGGGTGGTATATGACACATGTGGGGGGAAACACCTTGGACGGGGAGGGTTGTTTGGAAGTCGCAAGCCCATGAGCCCACAAATGGATACAGTGGGACTGAGGTCCCCACCCATGGGCAGTCACCACTGCACCTTCACAGCCCAGAAGGTGGTTGTGTTGGGGGCTGTGTAGGAGGGGCAGGCTCACCCTCTAGTTGCACCACTCGGCTCTCAGACTGGCATAGGCAGTCTCGAATCTCCCTGTTGAGCTCCCTACACACCACAGCCTGGACCATACCACGGGTGACAGGTTCCTGTCCACTCCTGCTCCCGGGGCGGGAGAGCCCCATCCCCTGCAGTGGTTCCACCTGAAGGTGGTGCAGGGCCAATGGACGAGGAGGTCCCAGGCTGGGCCTCAATTGTGCTGGTGCCTGATGTCATGGCCAGATGAGGTGGGACAGGTGGGTCCACTGGGACCAGCCTTCCTATATGAGGTATGTTGTCGCATGTTTAAAGCAGATATGGGTTAGTAATAGTCAACAGCATTCACGATTAGTTATAACAGCATGCATAGGTATTCCCATTACCCAGGGCACCAGATATAAATAGTTGCAGAGCAGGTGGAACACATGCATATATGGGTAAACAGTGGCAATTACAACAACATGCAGTTTTCATTGATGACAACAGGCCACCAATATGGGAGTATTTTAACATGGCACATGCATAGAAACAAATGTGAATATTTATAAAACAATAGGACATATGTCCCAACAAAGGTTAGGAGTGTAGACATACCAAATGGGTTGTGTAAATCGGTTATTTTTGCACATATGGTAGGGGTGAGAGAGAGAGAGTTCAATTAACAACTAATAAATCCTTGTAATATTCACAACATTTGTAGTCACTGCAATGGTCTGTCCCTTACATGTATTATTACACTACCCAATGGCATTATATCGTACAGAGGTATGCTTGTAGAGTAGTATGTATGGGACCCATGTCTTATGTACAGTCTTGACAAGATGCAGGTGTTAATGCAACATGTTTTGAGACTGCTCTGATACACTTTGGGTGAGATGCCGGGATGACAACTATGTTTGCATGTACATTCTCTGACTATGTACAAGTCTGACTATCAGTTATGTCATTAACAGCTGCCTACATTTCTTGGATCATCACACTAATTTGTCAGGGGAACAGGGCAAAAGGCAGGTGATGTTGGCCATTTATCAGGACATACTGAGCAGATTGGAACAGTTGAGGGGTATGAATATGCATACCACTCTCTATTTGAGCATTGTAGCAAAATCTGTACAGTTATGTTTAAATATGCATACAGCTTTCTCTTTGAACATTCTAACAAACTGTGTGCAGTTGTGTGGAATGATTATGCATACAACTTACTAGTGCTCCTGGGATCCAAAGCCCTGCTGTGTGTGGCTATCAGACAATTGTTGTGAGGCTTTGCAATGTATTTTGTCTAATATGACTGACCTGTTTGCACTTCCAACATTGTTATACAGC
This sequence comes from Protopterus annectens, assembly GCF_019279795.1. Lineage (NCBI taxonomy): Eukaryota > Metazoa > Chordata > Ceratodontiformes > Protopteridae > Protopterus > Protopterus annectens. Next base: position 1,532,830,283 of record NC_056741.1, on the reverse strand, counting down.
ACTTCATACACATTTTATCTGCATACCAGTGTGGGTAACACTGCTTACTACAACAGTACTATTTAATAACAGCAACAGTACAATAACATATGACTGCAGAGTAAACAGAAACAACGTAGGGGTTACACCTTTATTCGCAGCATATTACACAATTCTGTATACTGGTACAACACTTTCTGAGGCTCTTACATTTATTAGTTATGACAGTACATGCAGGCTATTTACTAACCTGCCTCGCAACGCATCCTTTGCAGCTTATCATCATAGGCTTGCTGGTTTGCAGCTGTCAGAGAAGTACAGTGATATTTAGCCATACCTATCCATAGTATACACAAGCTAGGCAACTATTAACTACGTAGTGGAATGAGTACTTAGTTCTGGGGCATTCTGCATCTGCCTTGCTTCCTGGATCCACTGTTCCAGGACATCCCCCCTCCACCGCTTCAGGTCTGCATGGTGGTGCCTGACCTGCTCACCAGTCCGGGGGATACCTGTGGCATTAGTGAGGTCTCGGGCGAGACTGTCCCAGGCCTCCGTTTTGTACTGAGAGCCCTGGTAATGGCCCTGCAGTAGGCTCCGGTCATGGTGCATTACCAGGTGCCATACCATGAATTTGGACTCCTGGCTGTCCCAGCGCTGCACTCTAAAGTGACTGCCTTCTCCCACTCCAGCCATTCTGCCTGCAGGGGGATGCTACAACCAGTTATGAGCCATATTCCTGCCTCTTCAGTTTAAGTAGGGCCAGATTCCCGCACTTTTACATAATTGGCTGGTTTGGAAAAGGCTAAGCTATGGGCACACCTGCTTACTTCAGGTTGGCACTGCTTAAAGAGGTGTACCTGTAGGCATATTGTATTGGCTTCCCTGCACATTGCTTACAATTACTTAGTTGGGCTGTGCTGCTGTTAACATTGCTTATTGGTTAACTAGCATTATATTTGCCTTTTGTCAATGACGTCTTACTCATTACAGGTTATATGTGTCTGGTATCCGTCATTCATGTGTACATACACTGTATGGGGCCCTAGGGACTTTATATATTTATTACAGTGACACCACAACTCTATGTTTACTGCAGTACTCCAATTCACATATTTATGGTCTGTGGCAGGTTATAGCACATTACACTGTACATATATTCAGTTCACATATTTGATTTGATTTCCCTGTTGTAAGGATTAGTTTGCTGATACCTCCTTTACATGTATTGCTATCATGGTGTAGTGGTTTACTACTATGACTGTGATGTACAGGGTCCCGAATTCTAGCCTTGCAGAGGCTGGTTATTTTGTTGCTGGCCAGAACACGAGCTGTTGGGTACAGAGTGATTAAGGCACTTTAAAGCAGTTGTGAGTGGGTGTGCATGGCTTTGCGTGGAGCTAAGTAATGCTAACCTCTGGATACAGTTTCTTACACTCTGTTAGCCTCTACATTGGTTCACCAGTGTGATACTCTCATACCGGTGCCCAAACAGGCTTACATCCGCTTGCTCCTGCACTTGCAAATGCACTGCATTTGGTGTTTGCATCTGACACTCACACCCCTGTGTGGGGGTGAAGACTACGATAATACCATCTGATGCCTATTACATCAGCTTACGTGCCTAGAGTGGGGTGTTGCGACCGTGTGTTCGTAGGTGTTGTGTAGTGGGTTATGCAATGACACATATGGTCATACCGTACTTAGCCATTTAAACTGGACTGTGCTGCGGTGGGACTCATATCAGGAATGGCTGCCCATTAGGCGTAAGCATGCCGGTCGACTGTACTGAATCCATGGCCTGGCCAGAGTTTACTTCATACTATTGGTGTGTTCCTCTTACAATCTGCACCTGTCTGGCAAATATCTGGGAAATGACACCATTAAATACAGACAAGTAATTGGGTTTAGGACCCCACATCCTTCAGCCGAGTGATGCTAATGTAATACCTATTATTCTATCAGCTTTCTAAGGTTTTAAGTGGAATATGTGCTTTCCATCTCTATCAGACCTCTCAAACAAGTGGGGACAAATTTCAACTGAATCAGGGACAAGTCATGAAACACTCATGGACAATCAGGGACACTTTTAAAATATTAGTGCTATTAACTTGAAACATTGACAGAATCAGAGCATGTGAATTAATACACATTTTCTGAAGTAAAAGGAGTTTATAACACTTAATTATTGTCATTATTCATTAAGTGTAATTCACCACCTTTCCTCCAAAAGTCACTAGTTTTAGGAGGGATTAAGAGGGTCAGAGTTAAAATGTGAGTCAAAATCAGGAACGTCCCTGAAAATCATGGACAGTTGAGAGGTATGGTCCCTATTTTTTCCCCCAATGGTTTATGTCCTGTCCAGTGGATTTACTCTTAGGGGTTGAGAGGTATGGGGGTAAGCTCTGCCCATTTTGGAATACTACTTAAATCCCCGGGGCAGTCCTAATACAACTGCACCAGCAAACACCTGCACGCCTAGGCCAATAATTGCATACCCATAGTTCCCCCACCTGCCCCTCCTCTACAGCACTCATCCTAATTGAGGGTGCAGGTGGAGTCTAGCCACAGCACTACACACTGCCCACTCTCCGCATGTCAGGACCCATGTCGTACATTGTGTCGACCCATAGGTTATCAGGCTTGCACAACCTATTGGTCCATGTACATCTACAGCCTGGTTTGATGACTCATGACAGGAACTGACTCCAATGATCAGTAATTTTTGGGGTGTCCCACAAGGGACATTGATGTCTTTGTTTCAAGATTAGACCTGGCAGGTCTCTCCCACTGGTAGTATCCTGTCTGTGGTCTGGGAAGCAGTGGTGTGTTTACTTTTATTGTGTGCCTGTATGTTTCACCGGTCAAGCTGGGGGAGGGGGGGGGGTTGATGCTACGTGTTACACGCTTGTTGATTGGACCCCTCACCCCCATATGCACAGCCTGTGAACATATGTAATTCGTAACTGCTGCATCATATCCTAGCTATATACATGTGTATATTAACAAACACACATATATATATATATATATATATATATATATATATATATATATATATATATATATATATATATACATTACTATATACAGATATATCTGTACATGTATGCATACATTTATATATTTATATAATGCTGTCTATATAGATATATATATATATATATATATATATATATATATGTAACAACATATGGGTCTATGGGTGTCTGCATATGTATATATCTATATGTGGGTATGTATATGTATTCTGTCTCTGTATGTATACATTTGTACTACGGAAAGGGAGAGGTATATCTCTGTCGCTATGGATGGATATAGACACACATACCTCTACATATATACATCTCCATCTGGTTATTCCGTTCCTTGCCATGTAGATTACACTTTGCTGCAGTGGGACTCATAGCAGGTGTGGCTGCTCGTTGGGTGACACCTCTGCCCAATGAACACTTTTGCTTACATCCCTGGGGCTGTCCATATAGACCCATATCAGCCAACACCTGCACACCTAGACCCATAACTAGCTACCCATAGTTCCCCCACCCGCACCTCCTCTATAGCATCCATCCTTACTCTGGGTCCTGGTCGGGTCTGAACACACCTCTACACGCTGCCCACTCTCCACTTCACGGGACCCATGTCATACATTGTCTCGACCCATGGGTCATCAGACTTTCCCACCCTTGTATTCTGGGTATGTACACACCCCAGCCAAAATGGTCAGCATATCACCTTCTTTTGGTTATATGTCAATTTTTGAGGCGTCCCGCAAGGGGCGCTCCTGTCTGTGTTCCAAGATTAGATTTCACGGGTACACTGTGTCCCTTCCCTGGTTGTATCCTGCCTGTGGTCTGGGGAGCAGTGGTCTATTTACATTGTTTATGGGTTTGTGTGTATGTTTCCTGTGTCCGGCTGGGGGTGGGGGGTGGGGGGGTGGAAGGTGCTACGTGTTTCATGTTTCTTGCTTGGGCCCCTCTCTTCCATTGACATAGCCTGTGAACATATGCCATTCTTGTGTGCTGTTTCCTATCATAGCTGTATATCTGCGTATATCTACTCACACACACACACACACACACACACACACACACATATATATATATATATATATATATATATATATATATATATGTATGTATATGCCTGCAACTATATATATATATATATATATATATATATATATATTTATTTATATTTGTATATATATATATATATATATATATATATATATATGTGTGTGTGTGTGTGTGTGTGGGTGTCTGTAAAGCATTGCATACCCCGCGCAAACGCACTTACACACGCTTACTGGTGTTTAATATATGCTTAAATCTGCTTACTAGTGCCTTATTCATTATGACACTGACACTTCACTCCAGTTCACTTTTAATTGTTATTATGCAGGTTATACAGCGGACAGATGTCGAAATATGTTCATATACAGATTACCGATGGAAAATGGTATGCGCTGCAGTGGGATTCAGAACAGGAATATCTGTTCGTTAGGCAGATGCTCTAACCAATACACTATTGCTGTGCTGCTTCATTTGCATATATACCCATATACCCATGACTCCTAGTTCCCCAAACACCCACCCCAACACTTCACTAACACAGCAGTCATCCATTCTCCAGTTGGATATGCAGTGTATCCACATCACTACACATTGGCCACTCCCTACTCCTGTAGACCCATCCCATGGGCTGACTCACTCCACATATCCTCAGAAATCCCATACTTTTAGTCCACAAACATTGGTAACATGAGCAACCAACAGGACACTATTCACAATTTTTGGATTGTCCCATATGGGACACATATGTCTTTATTTTAAGATTAGACACTATACTTCATTACATCCTTACTCCCATTAACATTACACTACAATAAATTAATAAGTATGACTATGTGGTGATGCACACATTATACATGAGAGCTAATTATGTAAGAGTTTGGTGTAATTATTTTACAAATAGACCGGTTTAGTGATTTGCGTTGCCGTTGCAGTCAGATCACAGGAATGATTCCATGTATGAGAAAGTCCTCACATTTGAATTTTTGAGCACAGCACTGACTTCGGGCATTGTACACACTTCTGTGTTTTAGCAGTTTCATCCCTTCCCTCTTATGCACAACCTATTATTCTATCTACTGTCAATGTTTGTAAGGGCACCTTCATGTTATGTCTGCAAAAGGAATGAATGTGTTACAGGGAATGTACTTCTACATATAGATGTATGCATGTGTGTATGCATATATACTTAAAACGAACTCGCTGACCTCCACAAGGCAGTCCAATTAGAACCAGCCCATCCAAACCTGACATGCCTGGATCCATAATTTCATACACATAGTTCCTCCACCCCACCCGAGTTTGACATACACGCATACCATCCATTGTCCAGTTGCTATCGCAGCCATGAAACACCTCCACACATTGCCCTCTCCCGAGCGTTAGGGGCCCTACATGTATGTTGTCCCAAAACATGTATTCTCAGGCTCTCCCACCATTTAGTCCTTGAACATACCTGCACTTGCTTGTGTACTGGTCGGAGGTCCAATCATCCTATCAATTTTTGGGTAGTCCCACCAGGAACTACCCTTTGATTTTTTGTAAAGTAGACTTAGCAGATCGACAGTGTTACTCCCACTGGTAATATCCTGCCTATGGTGTGAGTAGCAGTGCTTTGCTCACTCCTGCCCAGCTTGATATGACATATGCTGAGAGCACTAAATAATACTGGAATTGCTGTTGATTCCCTTCTCATTCTTTTTGTATGCTTTATTGTTATGACATTCATTCTTTACATAGATATATATATATATATATATATATATATATATATATATATATATATATATATATATACATATATACATATATATACATATATATATATATTATATATCTGTACATACTTATATACATTTCCTATGCTGGGCACTGCTTACACCCGTGCAAGCGCACTCATACTTGCTTACTGGTACTTATATATGTTTACTGCTGCTTATTTGTGCTTACACCTGCTTACTAGTGCCTTATTCATTATGACAGTACCACTTTGATTAAATGAAACTTTCATTAAACATTTCATGCGGTACTCCAGCTCACATTTACATGTTATTATGTAGGGTTTTACAGCAAAATGACATTCATTCCACGTGGAAAATGATATGTGCTATAGTTGGACTTGAACTGTGAATGCCTGTTTGTTAGGCGGATGCTCTAACCACTACACTATTGACATTAATGTTGATTCTGCATGTTTTTCTCTATTTGAATGATTTTGATGTGTAAGCTATGCTCAGCAGGGGGCAGCGACGTACAATCAAGCTGTGCTTCGCTTACACTTTCAATATTGGAACAATACAAATGTAAAATAGGGACACGGGGTATCTAATTGTGAAAGTTCTAGAGACGGGGCTCACCATGGTGTTTACTACCTTGATTTTATTTCAGTGTTCGTTGACACTGGTGTATGCTTAACATACATTTCGGTATCCACAGACACTGAATTAATTCTTTACTTTTAGAGGCGGGCTCTAATAGTAGGCATAATAGTAAGCATAGTAGGTTGCGCAGCTGTGGGGGCATGTTTCTGACTCCATAGAGCACTTGAACATGCCCCCTGCGCTCACACATATTTCCTGTGCACGTCAAACGGTGCGGCAGTGCACCCTCATAAATATTCATATGGCGCTGCTGCACCATCTGTAATGGGGATGCTAGGCGCAAGGCTAAAACCATCCTTGCGCTGAGCTTCATGAATCCCTGGGTAATAGTTTTACATCATCCAAAACTGTAAAACACTTCATGCTGGTGCTCTTTTTTCTTTTTTTTTTTTTTCTGTAGTTAGTTTGTTTGTGTCTTTCGGCTTTTCTCGGTTAGGGGTCGCCACAGTGGAACTCCGGTCAGCTAATGATTGGCAGTAGATTTTTATGTGCTGGGTTGCCGGGCCTAACGCACAACCTTCAACGAAGGAACTCCCATTCACGCATGTCGCCACACAGAAGACACTCTGAGTATCGAACGGGCAACTTCTAACTGTGAGGCGACAATGCTACTGCAGCACCACCACCGCAGCCTACGTTGAAATAGCTAAAGCTCATGTGGTTTAAGGAATTATGATTGTCTCCATGATCATAACTGACTTTGAAGTCAGAATTCTCCTCTTGAAATTCTTTTCACTCCACTCTTGTTGCAAATTCTTTGATGTCTGTGTTCTAAACACATTACAGGTTGGTTATAATCACTGACCTGATTGTGATCCTCCATTTTGTTTAAAGAGTATTCTTGACTGAATCAGAACTGTTTTCTAAGAAGCACAGCAACTTTTTCTTTTATGTTATTGCTTGGTGTATTTATGCCACAGTTGTTTTCTCCATGGAGTGCTCACATATAAATATATTTAAATGAATTTTGGTAAACAACCTGTTGTGTTATATTTTATTTATTTATTTACTTAACATTTCTTAACGGGCAAGTCTGACTGGAACAGAGCCCATTTTCAGAGGAGGCCTGGGGGAGAAATGCTCCAGAAGCGTGCCTTTGGAATTTGGGAGGAAACCGGAGCACCTGGAGGAAATCCACATGAACAGAGGGAGGACATGCAGACTCCACACAGAAGGCACCCCAGCCAAGAATCAGACTGGAGAACCTCTTGCTGTGAGGCAACAATGCTAACCGCTGCACTACTGCATCACTGATGTAATGTTGAAAATTGAGCATGAATTGCCAGTCTCTGTAAGTTAGACAAGTGCATATTTCTCTGTGGTTATCTTTAGCTTAGTCCAAAAAGGAGGAGATATTTTTCAATTTGTAGATACCAAGTCTTAGATTAATATGATAGCATCATGGTAATTGTGTTTAACATGAGGGGAGAAGAGTTAGGTGTTATTTTTACAATTATAACATTTATTACTGTAGGTTGGAAACTAAGAACAATTTGCTTTAAGTTATTTGATTAAGTTTATAGTATGAATATTTATTAGTTTCTAGGTGTTGATTTGAAAATACTTATTACAGTATTCTGCCATCAAACAATGTAAAGTAGTTGGCAGAAACTATATATGCAGATAGATAAGAAGCTACGTTCATTGTGAAGCTATCTAGTTAATGCATAGTATATAATCCAATGAGAAAAAAACTTCCAAACTCCGCTGAAGGTGCCGAAGACAAATACAACAGCAAGAGATTAAAACTTCGAAACACCACCATGGCAAAGCAGTTCTTAAGCTTCCTGATATCCCAGTCAGACAATCCAATAGAATAAAACATTTATTAAACGAGTGAATACTCAAATCAAACAAAATACAAAAAAAAAATAATCATAAAACTTAATGCAGCATTAAGTTTTATGATCTGATGAAGGCTGAATAGCCGAAAGCGCTTATCTGATGTTATTTTATTTTATTTTATTTTTGTATCTTGTCTGATTTGAGTATTCGCTCGTTTAATAAATATTTTATTCTATTGGATTGTCTGACTAGGATATGAGGAAGCTTAAGAACTGCATTGCCATGGTGGTGTTTCGAAGTTTTAGTCTCCTACCTAGTATATAATCCAATGTCTCACTGTCAGTATAGCAGACCAATACCAAAAAAGAGCCAGCATACAGTCTTCAACATCCAAACAGAACTAATGATACTCAAACCGTATACAAGGTCTCTCAAATTTCAAAGGAGACTAACTATTCAATTTATTCTCTAAAGCAATACTCACATCCTGTCTTTAGAGAGACGTTGTATACCTTATATATATAAATATATATATATATATATATATATATATATATATATATATATAAATATATATATATATATATGTGTGTGTGTGTGTATGTGTATGTATATATATATATATATATATATATATATATATATATATATATATAATACAAATAAGAACTATAAGAAAGGGTAGACTATTTTTTTCTTTTCTGCCATTTAATTGCATTCAACTTTGTAATTTCTGTCAATACCTACATTCCCCCTCATACCTTCACCTGTGCCATGTTCTTGTGAATGCCTCCATGGATATCCTTTACCTGTTCCATGCCCTCTTGAATGCTTGCATGGAATTCCTTTCTACCATACATTACAGTAGTCTATTCCATGGCACCATAGTGTTGTCGGAGAAGAAATACATTTGCATGCCCAAACCGTAGTTGGTCTCTTCAGTCTACCACCTGTGTCACCCTTTCTCCATGTGTCCTTCCTGCTCAGGATGATCCTTTATATCTTGCTATGATGTTATTTTGTGCACCTAATCATACCTCCAGTCACCATCCCTTCTGGGTTACAGTGAGAAATGCTCTAACTCCTCCGGCCTTGGTGATATCTTTTCTTCTCCATCCCAGGATTTGTTCCTGCAGCCTGATGTTCCTTGTCTAGTCTCCAGAACTGAGCACACCACTGAAGGTGTGGTTTGGCCCAGGTACAGTAGAGGTATAAACCCTAGCATTTTGTTGGTTGCTGCTAGTGTACTCTCTATCTGCACCTACTGCTCTATGTATGTCTGATTATCACCTTTAGATCTTTTTCCTGTTCTGCTGCCATCAGTTCCACTGTCTCCCTCCCCATTCCAGGTGTAGTATCATGCATTTGTTTCCAATGAACCTCAAATGCTGTCTTTTAGCCCACATGATCTGCTTTTCCAAATCCTTACTTAGTCTCTTCCCTTCATCTTCCCCTGCTGAATCCAACTTTGTGTCAACAGTGAAGAGACTGATGCTGCTCTCTGTTTCCTTTGATATGTCTGAAACAACCCAGTTGAACTGTACTTACAGGATCATAGGAAGTTACTAGGCTATTAGCCCTGAGGCACTTACAAACCTAGCCTAGAATTTAGCCCATGTTCTGATAAGTCAGCACCCGATGCCCCTGTCCAGCAGGGATATAGGTTGAATCCCGGGGGTGTATTTTCTGTTCCCTATCCAGTTATCCAGGTTGCGCTTAAAAAGGGTTAATGAGGTACTCTGCTTGATGTGGAGAGGGAGTCTATTCCACAGAAGAGGGAGTCTCTGGGACTCAAATCTGTCCCACCAACAAGTCCTATTGATGTCAAAGACCAGGTTGAGGTTGCGCGTGTGGATTACTCGAGTGGAGCTTGATTTGTGGATATGCAGCAGTCTCATCAAGGCGGAGTCTGAGATCGCTTTGTATGCCAGACAGAGGTCATTCTGAAGAGTCTGTATGAGACTGAGTAGAGGGACTAGGCCTTTAACCTATCTGTGTAGGGTACATTTTGAGGCCCTGGATTCCCCTGGTGAGGAACCACTGTGGCATGCTGCTGCATGTACTTTGTGAGGTACATGCCAAAAGGGGCATTGTACTCAATAATGGGTCTTATAAGGTAAGAATACATGACTGTTATGATCACCTTGTCCTTGGATGAGATACCCTTACTAATGAGATGGGCCATGTAGAAAGCTTTATGTACAATGGAGGCAATATGGTGATCAAAAGTCAGTTTGCTATCAGCCTGGTTTCCCAAGTCCCTCATGACTGATTGCGTCCTTAGGACCTTATTATCAATGTGATAATTTTTGGGGATGTCACTCTCCCCAAATGGGATGATGATGATTTTTTGGCATTCAGTTTGAGGCCATGTTTCTGGCACCAGTCATTTGTTTGGGTGAGACCCTCTTGGAGGATGACTACACATCACTAAGGGAACTGATGACAGCACCCAGCTTGCAGTCATTTGTAAACTTGGTCAGCCATAGCCCACTGGTTTTGGCCTGCACCTGAGAAAAGTACTTCCAACTTCTTTTTTGAACTTCCACAACTTCTTCAGCAAAACAACTTTCTTTTGCCTACAAACTAATAAATCATCCTCATAAAATCTCATCACTTCAGTTCCTACTACAAATGTACCACTCCTCCAGATCAATATGATCCAACAGCAAATATCTTCCTCTAGTCACCAAACCCAATTCCTCAGGTGATGCAATATTCTCTTATTCTATTCCCAAATTTTGGAATAACCTTCCCCATTCTATAACCTCCTTACCATCTATCTATCAGTTCAAGACTGCTCTCAAGTCTCATCTAAAATTACACTGGCTCACCCATGCCTCTTTCCTGACTAAAAATCCTCATTCTACTAATATTTTAATCTCTCTTATCTGTATGCTACAGTGCATTATAGCTCCAAGTTCTGAGCCTTCAATTTTATGGCAATACATTCTCTCTTAACCATCAAACTTTACATAATCTATTCTGTTTTGTATGTTTTTATTAATTGTTATTGTA